>NC_084742.1:740875-790875 GCF_033978785.1 Entelurus aequoreus | reverse complement strand
TAATACTAATCATGACATAAACTACAGTAAATACTTTATCATTATTGTAATAATTAAAAAAATATTTTAATAATCTCATAATTTTTTTTTTTCCTGCTACTACTTTTTTTATTTACTACTACTACTACTAATAATAATAATAATTTATGACAGCAACTACATAACTATAATAAATAATAATATTAATGATGCTAATAAGAAGAATAATGATGATAACAAGAATTATATTGTAATACCAATATTACTACTACTAATATTTATGTAACATCATTATAATATAATATTACGTGTATTATTCCAATTTATGATAACACCTATTTACGACTAATAATCATGACATTAACTACAATGATAATACAAATAATAACAACAATACAAATAATATCGAAGTGTTTATTTATCCAGCTATTTATCATACGGTATAAAATTTGGATACATTTCATGAAACTACGTGCCATACCTTATTTTTCTGTATCATAATCCATTTTTGCAGAGTCTTCCTTAACTATCACCGGGTTAGCCAATTTTTTAATTAATACTATTAATACAATATCATTTATTTAGTTCTAGTAGTACTATGGGTGCTAACATTAATCATGACATCATTAAAATAAATATTTTATAATTGTAATAATTAAAAATTATTTTAATACTCTCATAATTTTTTTTTTACTACTACTACTTTTTTTATTTACTACTGCTACTAATAACTTATGACAACAACTACATAACTATAACAAATAACAATATTAATGACGCTAATAAGACAAATAATGATGATGATAACAAGAATTCTATTATAATACCAACATTACTATTACTAATATTTATAGAATATTATTATAATATCATATTAAGTGTGTTATTTAAATTTATGTTAACACCTATTTATGAGTATTAATCATTGCATTAACTACAATAATAATACAAATAATAATAGTAACATTAATATCTAAGCGTTTATTTATCCAGCTATTTATCATACGGTATAAAATTTGGATACATTTAATAAAATTATGTGCCATACCTTATTTTTCTGTATCATAATCCATTTTTGCATAGAGTCTTCCTTAACTATCACCGGGTTAGCCAATTATTTAATAAATACTATTAATACAATATAATGTATTTAGTTCTAGTAGTACTATGGGTACTAACATTAATCATGACATCATTACTGTAAATATTTTATAATTGTAATAATTTAAAATTATTTTAATACTCTCATATTTTTTTTTTTTTTACTACTACTACTTTTTTTATTTACTACTGCTACTAATAACTTATGACAGCAACTACATAACTATAACAAATAACAATATTAATGATGCTAATAAGAAAAATAATGATGATGATAACAAGAATTCTATTATAATACCAATATTACTACTACTAATATTTATGTAATATTATTATAATATCATATTAAGTGTGTTATTTAAATGTATGTTAACACCTATTTATGACTATTAATCATGGCATTAACTACAATTATAATACAAATAATAACAATAATAATAGTAACACTAATATCTAAGCGTTTATTTATCCAGCTATTTATCATACGGTATAACATTTGGATACATTTAATAAAATTACGTGCCATACCTTATTTTTCTGTATCATAATCCATTTTTGCATAGAGTTTGCATTTTTGCCAATTTTTTAATAAATACTATTAATAAAAACAACGCTTTTTCAGCTAACCCCAAACTTTTTTCATTGCTGAAATATTTGCACAAACACTCCCAGGCTGATTAGGGAGGCGTTTCTGCTGGGATGTGGGCCTCCCTTTTTGACGCAACAAGCCCGTTCAAATTCATCCGAAAAGCGGACGTTCTGGTGGCAAAAATAATGCCATTTTTCCTGAAATATCACATTAGCGCTCAAGCGTGAAAACATCAGGTCAAGCGACATTGCTAACTGAGTGAATGGATTGGCTGGGCTCTGTCATGGAGGACCAGACAAGCTCACAACATGTTCTTTGTGCACTGCAAAAACTGCAATACAAGTAAGATGAAATATCTCAAATAAGGCTGATATTTGCTTCTTTTCTGACTGATTAAATAATTCTTCTCACTAAGCAGATTTGATGTTAGAGTGTTTTATTTGTTTTAAGTGTTTTGGTCCTAAATGATGTCAGTAAGATATTACAGCTGAGATTTGATGAGCTATATTGAGTAAAACATGCTTGAAAGTAGAATATCAAGTGTTGTTTCATCAACACTCACAAGTAGAAAACTACTTTTTTAAAGTCATCATTTCTTACTTCAAGCATGAAAAAAAAAAAATCATGATTTTGACATAATTGTGTCTCATAATTAAAACGGATGACAGCCAAATGGACTTTGCTGTTTTATTTTCAATGAAACAAGAGAAAATATGCACTCATAAAGTAATACAGTTGGCACAGTACAGTAAACGGACAGTTCATATTTAAACATTTAACATGTGATATTTCAAACTATTTTGAACAGAAATAGTTCATCCGCATTCAGATAAATTCTTCAAAATTACAAAAAACATTTTTTTGGCCGGGGGCTGGCCTGTATATACACTAGCGTTCAAAAGTTTGGGGTCACATGTAAATGTCCTTATTTTTGAAGGAAAAGCACTGTACTTTTCAATGAAGATAACTTTAAACTAGTCTTAACTTTACAGAAATACACTCTATACATTGCTAATGTGCTAAATGACTATTCTAGCTGCAAATGTCTGCTTTTTGGTGCAATATCTACATAGGTGTATAGAGGCCCATTTCCAGCAACTATCACTCCTGTGTTCTAATGGTACAATGTGTTTGCTCATTGGCTCAGAAGGCTAATTGATGATTAGAAAACCCTTGTGCAATCATGTTCACACATCTGAAAACACTTTAGCTCCTTACAGAAGCTACAAAACTGACCTTCCTTTGAGCAGATTGACTTTCTGGAGCATCACATTTGTGGGCTCAATTAAACGCTCAAAATGGCCAGAAAAAGAGAACTTTCATCTGAAACTCCACAGTCTATTCTTGTTCTTAGAAATGAAGGCTATTCCACTAAATTGTTTGGGTGACCCCAAACTTTTGAACGGTAGTGTATGCGCACTAAAGAAAGAGCACGCACTTGGTGCGATGATGTCATGTTATCGATGGAAAAATGCATTTTTAGACCATATGATTTGCCTGAGCGGCTAGGAGACCCCGAGAGTAACAAGCGCTTGCCTTTCCATTAAGAACAATAAATTAGTTTTTAGTAAAAGTTTGCCGGTTTGAAGAAATGTAATGCCGAGCGCATATCATTATGTCAAGATAATGGCACTAGCATTTACTTCATTTAAGAATATTTTTCAATATATTGAGCAAAAAAGGTCTCTTTCTTTTTTTTTTCTACCAAGAAAAGTGCACTTGTTATTAGTGAGAATATACTTATTTTAAAGTATTTTGGGGTTCATTGAAGTTAGCTAATTTGACTTGTTTTGGAAAGTCTTGACAAGCCAAATTTTCTTGTTGTATTGGCAGATCATTTTGCTTAATTCAAATAAAATACCCCTCATTTTTCTTTTTTTTTTTCTTGTTTTTGAACACTGACTTTTTGCAGTGTCTCTTTCACCTATCAAAGCCCGATACACATTATTACATGCTCTTATGAAGGTGCTTAACTCTGTAATTGAGCTGAAAAGATGTCACGTTTGAGGCCCGCTCTGAAAATAACTATTGTTTTGCAAAAGCCATCTCTCTAAACTCAGCCTGGTTTAAAAATGGCATGAGTGGAGTTATTTAAAAGCCCTATTGGAGAACAAGGGTCAATTGTGCTGCCACAACCCCTGGAGCAGGCAAAAAGAGGACGTTGGGAGCCCACCGCTGATTGGCCGGCGTCTCAGAAAGGGGCGGTGCCGGTGAATTAGTGCTAGACGCTAAAGGCAGACGTCCTGCAGTGATCAAACCCCGGGTGATGTGACAGTGGGCTTGTTTGAAGTCATTGTCATGCTAGGCAACACAGAGGCTTACCCCCAGCTTTGGGCCTAATTAGTTCACTTAGGGCCCTTTTATAAAAAGGGACACGAGTGAGGAGACGCTAAGAGGAGGACCTGGACCTGTAAATGACAGGCAAAGCAAAGAAAGCTGAAGACTTGTCTGAGAATGCCACACTTATCTGACTGCGGCTACTTCACCATGCGGGATGCCACAAGAGCTTCCAATGTAAGAGCCAACATATTTTGGTGGTCCTTCATTAACAATAAGCTTAGTACTTTAGCTCCTGTTTACTCGTTTTGTCATTTTGTACGACTCACGGCCACTTCTCGCCACACCTGCGTCGGTCACCCTCCCCAACTGTTTTCTCTCGCCGCAGGTTCAGAACCAACTGGAGACCTCCAAGTTCCACCTCCACCAGAGCCAGAACCAGCAGGTCAAGCAGTACCTGACGCTGGGCTCCAAGCTGGCCTCCTCGGCGGTCCCGCCCCCGCCGCCGCACCCCCACGCCCCCATGATGAGGAACGGACACATGGCGTCCGTCAACGAACCCGGCAGCGACCCCGACAGCCCCGTCACCCTGATGACCATGGGCGGCCATGACAGCGAGGTAAGGAAGGGAAATTTGTCGGCGGCGAGGAAACAAACAAAAAAAAGAGCGTGAAGTTGAAACTGCAGTCTGGAGTAAAAAAAAAACAAAACGATGAGTCGTCTTCCCGCCAATCGCCCTCCCACATTCTTTTATTGTGATAACACAATCTTTGATGAGCCGCATCAATAACTTCCTCCTACTCCTTTTCGGACATGCAAAGTACAAACCCCGTTTCCATATGAGTTGGGAAATGGTGTTAGATGTAAATATAAACGGAATACAATGATCCTTTTCAAGCCATATTCAGTTGAATATGCTACAAAGACAACATATTTCATGTTCAAACTCAGAAACATTTTTTTTTTTGTTGCAAATACCGTATATTACCAAATAAACGCCCTAGAGCAAATAACCGCCCATGTCCTAATAGCCACTCCATTTTGTGAATGAACCGCCTCTTCCTAATAACCGCCTACGTCCAAATAGCCGTCCATGGGCTGTAATTTGCATAATTTACATTCAAATCATATTGATTTCATTAAAACCAATTTATAAGCTAAAAGGAAAAGCAAAAGTGCAGTTGCGTTTGCTGCACTATTATTGTTTTGATGGTTTTATAGAGCAGAGTTTTTCAACCTTGTTTGAGCCAAGCAGGCCCGGCCCTAACCAATCTGGCGCCCTAGGCAAGATTTGAGGTGGCGCCCCCCCCCCCCCACATCGGCAGTGAAGTGTATATACTCACAAGAAACCGAATAGCTTTGTCTTTGACCTTTTTTTTTACTTAAAGAAAGCAAATTAACATATTATATGAGAATGTTATGTTATGATTATCTTTAACCGAATCACAGCAGTGCTCAAATTAAAAAAACAGCATTCCCTCTCATGTGATATTGCTTAATTAACATTAATGATGTGCACTTTAACAACTAGGCTTACAACTATACCTAATATATAAAGGGGTGGAAAAGTGACTATTACCTGCAGGGCAAACATTAGCTAACCAGAAGGCAATAACAATGTAAACAGAAAACACCTGCTTAAAAGATCTAATACAAATGTCCCTGATGAATGTAAGGTGGGAGTACTGTAATTACCTAACGTTACATTATTATTTTCCATAACAATTTAACCCCCTCCACAATATTAACCCGACGTTAAAACAGAACTAGCTATTTATTGATTAGCAATTGCCGAATCATGTAACATTAGCTTAATGCTAAAAAGCCACGTTACTATCACATTCTGCAACAGACAAATCATTTCATGTAGGCTAACGTTACTTACCTGCTACCTCTGTCTTTTTCTCGTTTCTCCTCTTCTTTTCTCTTTTTTCTCCCCTGGGCACCTGACAGTTTTGGCCGTTTTGACATCTTGTGTTGATTTTTTGATGTGGTAAGAGTCATGATACGGGAAGGGAGGGGGCGCACCGTTCGGGGGGATGGGGGGGGGGGGGGTAATGTTGTATCAAATAATATTTGTATTAAATAGGCTTTACTTTGCATTTTAATTAATTTAAAATTAATTTAATTATTTTTTGTATTTAGAAATAATAGTACCAACTTTTTTTTCTCCAACATTTGTGGCACTGGCTTGGCGCCCCCTAATGGACGGCGCCCTTAGTATTTGCCTATACGGCCTATGCCACGGGCCGGCCCTGCAGCCAAGGCACATTTTTTTCATAAAAAAAATACGGAGGCACACCACCAGCAGAAAAGGTTAAAAAATGAAACTCCACCAGGTTGTCGTGCCTTATTTTGAGTTTGTTGTTGTTGTTTGTGTGTAGTGCTTTTAGTTCCTGCCTTGCGCTGTTATTTTGGTGACCCTACCTGTTTTGTTGGTGTTCTCCTGTAGCAGCTTCACGCCTTCCTTTGAGTGCTACTGCCTGCGCCTGCTTTGTATTCGCAATCAAGACTATTGAAGTTGTGCATACGCTATCCTTCTTTGTGGGGACACTGTTGATTGTCATGTCATGTACGGATGTGCTCTGTGGACGCCGTCTTTGCTCCACACGCTGTAAGTTTTTGCTGTCGTCCAGCATTCTGTTTTTGTTGACTTTGTAGCCAGTTCAGATTTACTTTTGTTTTACATCGCCATCCCTATGCTTCAGTGCCTTTTCCTAGCGGGACTTGCCTTTTGTTCATTTTTGGTTGAAGCGTTACATACCTTTTTACCTGCACGCTGTCTCCCGCTGTGCTCTGCGTATTGGGATCACGACAAACCTTCCTCGACGCGTTCCGACTTCTACAAAGCAATGAACTACCTGCTGCCACCTACTGGTATGGAGTATTACAAGATTACCCTGCCAAGATCTACACAGCACAGGCACTAGACAACGGCACATTATTATGATTATTGATTTGCAAAGAAGACCCAGGACACGTTGGGAAGACTATGTCTCCCGGCTGGCCTGGGAACGCCTCGGGATCCCCCGGGAAGAGCTGGACCAAGTGGCTGGGGAGAGGGAAGTCTGGGTTTCCCTGCTTAGGCTGCTGCCCCCGCGACCCGACCTCGGATAAGCGGAAGAAGATGGATGGATGGATGGATGGATGGATGGATGGATGGATGGATGGATGGATTTGCAAAAAAAACATTTTTTGGACCAATTAGGTTAAGTTTGACAATTGTTGCACTCCTGCCATGTTGAGGCCTTGTTGACATCTCGGATGTCTTTTGATAGATCTACCTCATGTTGATCTCTTGTTTTTTTGTTTGTATGTTTGCAATAGCTTTTACATTTAAAGTTTTTTGTACGAAAAAAAAATACTGTACAGTAACCATTGTAACCAAATAATGTTCTGGTGCAGGCTGCTGCAAAATAAATAAAAGCCTGCTTCTTTTAAACGCCTGTCCAAAAAAATCGATTTTGTGAAATAAACGCCCGGGCTACTATTTGGTAATATACGGTAATCATTAACTTTCATGATCATTTCTAAGTTAATTATTATTTGCAAAACATGAAATATGTTGTCTTTGTAGCATATTCAACTGAATATGGCTTGAAAAGGATTTGCAAATCATTGTATTCTGTTTATATTTACATCTAACACCATTTCCCAACTCATATGGAAACGGGGTTTGTATATACTGTCTGCTCGGATTTCATGACTGCTTTTTTTTCTTCCCAGTTCCCGATGGACGACGTCATCGACGGCCTCATCAGTCTTGAGTCGGGCTTCAAAGATGGAGGCCTGGATTGCATGGAGTCCAACATGATGATGCAAAACAATGTAAGTAAGCGTCGCCTTCATTGTTTTGCTAAACTAGCTTGTCTTCTTCCAAGGGTGAGGGGGGGTGATAAAAGTTGTGCGGGTGGGGGGTGATAAAAGTTGTGCGGGTGGGGGTTGGGGTCTATCTTTGAGGTCAGCTTAAGTGGAGAGATGAGTCAAAGTTCATCAGGGCTTAGCAACATTTTTTTTTTTTTTTTTTTTTTTTAACAAAATGGAACATTTTTCCGGACACGTTGAAGCGTCTAAGAGCTCGACTGTGGCATTTTCCTGCCGCTAATGGGGACGGTTCTGGAATGATACCGTGACGGAACGTATCAGTTCAACCGCGTTAGCATCTGGGATGGGAGGAGTTGTTGGGAACTGTTGTGGTATTGATAAGAAACTCCTTCTTTGCTGAGATAGCGGCAGAAAAATGCACTCCTGTTTTCTTTCCTCACATGTTGGAAAGGAGGGACTTCTTTGTTACCAAGTAAGCTTTACTATTACACATTCATTACCTTTTAATCCGATTTGTCCGACTCCTTTTCAAACCCGTTTACTTGTTTACTTATTATTATAATTAGAGATGTCCGATAATGGCTTTTTTGCCGATATCCGATATTGTCCAACTCTTAATTACCGATTCCGATATCAAGCGATACCGATATATACAGTGGTGGAATGAACACATTATTATGCCTCATTTTGTTGTGATGCATTCAACAATGTAACAAGGTTTTCCAAAATAAATCAACTCAAGTTATGGAAAAAAATGCCAACATGGCACTGCCATATTTATTATTGAAGTCACAAAGTGCATTTTTTTTTTGAACATGCCTCAAAACAGCAGCTTGGAATTTGGGACATGCTCTCCCTGAGAGAGCATGAGGAGGTTGAGGTGGGCGGGGTTGGGGGGGCGGAGTTTAGGGGGTAGGGAGTAACGGGGGGTGTATATTGTAGCGTCCCGGAAGAGTTAGTGCTGCAAGGGGTTCTGGGTATTTGTTTATGTTGTGTTACGGTGCGGGTGTTCTCCCGAAATGTGTTTGTCATTCTTGTTTGGTGTGGGTTCACAGTGTGGCGCATATTTGTAACAGTGTTAAAGTTCTTTATACGGCCACCCTCAGTGTGACCTGTATGGCTGTTGACCATGTATGCGTTGCATTCACTTGTGTGTGTGTGAAAAGCCGTAGATATTATGTGACTGGGCCGGCACGCAAAGGCAGTGCCTTTAAGGTTTATTGGCGCTCTGTACTTCTCCCTACGGCCGTGTACACAGCGGCCTTTTAAAAGTCATACATTTTACTTTTTGAAACCGATACCGATAATTTCCGATATTACATTTTAAAGCATTTATGGACATCTCTAATTATAATTAACATTGCACACGGTCCATACAAAAGGTCATGAATAGAGGTGTGAATCTTGGGCAGCTAATAATTCCATACGATCCCTGGGGATGATTCTCCATTCAACACGAGTCTCCATTCAAACCGATTCTTGCAACTGCGGGTTAGAAAAGCTCCTTCTGATTATATAGATGTATCCTAAAAACTTATTTTTTTAAATGTATTCTCTTAATGAAAAAAAAGTTTAAAAAAAATATCTATATCTTATTTAATCATGAAAAATATATACATATAATTACATACGTTAGGTCAGGAAAAAACACAGAGGCTATTTCATCCCTACAAGCCTGTTTCCCTGCGAAACAGGCTTGTAATAGCCTCTGCGTATTTTCCTGACCTAACGTACACTAGCGTTCAAAAGTTTGGGGTGACATGTAAATGTCCTTATTTTTGAAGGAAAAGCACTGTACTTTTCAATGAAGATAACTTTAAACTAGTCTTAACTTTACAGAAATACACTCTATACATTGCTAATGTGCTAAATGACTATTCTAGCTGCAAATGTCTGCTTTTTGGTGCAATATCTACATAGAGGCCCATTTCCAGCAACTATCACTCCAGTGTTCTAATGGTACAATGTGTTTGCTCATTGGCTCAGAAGGCTAATTGATGATTAGAAAACCCTTGTGCAATCATGTTCACACATCTGAAAACACTTTAGCTCGTTACAGAAGCTACAAAACTGACCTTCCTTTGAGCAGATTGACTTTCTGGAGCATCACATTTGTGGGCTCAATTAAACGCTCAAAATGGCCAGAAAAAGAGAACTTTCATCTGAAACTCCACAGTCTATTCTTGTTCTTAGAAATGAAGGCTCGAACACTAAATTGTTTGGGTGACCCCAAACTCTCTACCCTGGTATTAAACACCATACAACCGATAAACCACAGAAACCTCGACTATACATATAATTATATATATATATATGTATACAGCACAGACCAAAAGTTTGGACATATACCTTCTCCTCATTCAATGTGTTTTCTTCATTTTCATGACTATTGACATTGTAGATTGTCACTGAAGGCATCACAACTATGAATGAACACATGTGGAGTTATGAACTTAACAAAAACAATTGAAATAACTGAGAACATGTTTTATATTGTAGTTCCTCCAAAATAGCCACCCTTTGCTCTGATTACTTTTTCGCACACTCTTGGCATTCTCTCCATGAGCTTGGAGAGGTAGTCACCTGAAATGGTTTTCACTTCGCAGGTGTGCTTGAAGCTCATGGAGAGAATGCCAAGAGTGTGCAAAGCAGCAATCAGAGCAAAGTGTGGCTAATTTGAAGAAACTAGAATATAAAACATGCTTTCAGTTATTTCACCTTTTTTAGTGAAGTACATAACTCCACGTGTTCATTCCTAGTTGTGATGTGACTATCTACAATGTCAATAGTCATGGAAATAAAGAATACCCATTGAATGAGAAGGTGTGTCCAAACTTTTGTCCTGTACTGTATATATATTTACATACATAAATGCTTTTATAATTTTTTTTAAATTAAGAAAATTTATCATTTTTAATCGATTGAAAAAAAATGGTGAGTCCGTTTAGAATCGGTTGAATAAGAATGGCGATTTAGGCGTTTACTTGTTGACTTCTACTTTTCCAGGCAAGTTTGAAATAAACTGAATCACTATTACACATGTTGCCCATGAAGGGTAATTAATAGGGGTGTGAATCTTTGGGCACCTTACCACTCCATCCCATTCCTGGGATGACCATTCCATTCAACACCATTCTTCATTCAAACTGATTCTCACAATAACAAGTCAGAGAAGCTCCTTAGATATATACTATGTGTCAAAGTCAAGTTGCATGGAGATATATACTATGTGTCAAAGTCAAGTTGCATGGAGATATATACTATGTGTCAAAGTCAAGTTGCATGGAGATATATACTATGTGTCAAAGTCAAGTTGCATGGAGATATATACTATGTGTCAAAGTCAAGTTGCATGGAGATATATACTATGTGTCAAAGTCAAGTTGCATGGAGATATATACTATGTGTCAAAGTCAAGTTGCATGGAGATATATACTATGTGTCAAAGTCAAGTTGCATGGAGATATATACTATGTGTCAAAGTCAAGTTGCATGGAGATATATACTATGTGTCAAAGTCAAGTTGCATGGAGATATATACTATGTGTCAAAGTCAAGTTGCATGGAGATATATACTATGTGTCAAAGTCAAGTTGCATGGAGATATATACTATGTGTCAAAGTCAAGTTGCATGGAGATATATACTATGTGTCAAAGTCAAGTTGCATGGAGATATATACTATGTGTCAAAGTCAAGTTGCATGGAGATATATACTATGTGTCAAAGTCAAGTTGCATGGAGATATATACTATGTGTCAAAGTCAAGTTGCATGGAGATATATACTATGTGTCAAAGTCAAGTTGCATGGAGATATATACTATGTGTCAAAGTCAAGTTGCATGGAGATATATACTATGTGTCAAAGTCAAGTTGCATGGAGATATATACTATGTGTCAAAGTCAAGTTGCATGGAGATATATACTATGTGTCAAAGTCAAGTTGCATGGAGATATATACTATGTGTCAAAGTCAAGTTGCATGGAGATATATACTATGTGTCAAAGTCAAGTTGCATGGAGATATATACTATGTGTCAAAGTCAAGTTGCATGGAGATATATACTATGTGTCAAAGTCAAGTTTGCATGGACATATATACTATGTGTCAAAGTCAAGTTGCATGGAGATATATACTATGTGTCAAAGTCAAGTTGCATGGAGATATATACTATGTGTCAAAGTCAAGTTGCATGGACATATATACTATGTGTCAAAGTCAAGTTGCATGGAGATATATACTATGTGTCAAAGTCAAGTTACATGGAGATATATACTATGTGTCAAAGTCAAGTTGCATGGAGATATATACTATGTGTCAAAGTCAAGTTGCATGGAGATATATACTATGTGTCAAAGTCAAGTTGCATGGAGATATATACTATGTGTCAAAGTCAAGTTGCATGGAGATATATACTATGTGTCAAAGTCAAGTTGCATGGAGATATATACTATGTGTCAAAGTCAAGTTGCATGGAGATATATACTATGTGTCAAAGTCAAGTTGCATGGAGATATATACTATGTGTCAAAGTCAAGTTGCATGGAGATATATACTATGTGTCAAAGTCAAGTTGCATGGAGATATATACTATGTGTCAAAGTCAAGTTGCATGGAGATATATACTATGTGTCAAAGTCAAGTTGCATGGAGATATATACTATGTGTCAAAGTCAAGTTGCATGGAGATATATACTATGTGTCAAAGTCAAGTTGCATGGAGATATATACTATGTGTCAAAGTCAAGTTGCATGGAGATATATACTATGTGTCAAAGTCAAGTTGCATGGAGATATATACTATGTGTCAAAGTCAAGTTGCATGGAGATATATACTATGTGTCAAAGTCAAGTTGCATGGAGATATATACTATGTGTCAAAGTCAAGTTGCATGGAGATATATACTATGTGTCAAAGTCAAGTTGCATGGAGATATATACTATGTGTCAAAGTCAAGTTGCATGGAGATATATACTATATGTCAAAGTCAAGTTGCATGGAGATATATACTATGTGTCAAAGTCAAGTTGCATGGAGATATATACTATGTGTCAAAGTCAAGGCCCAACTAGTTATGTGTGGCCCCCGGGATGATATTTGATTAGTATTACAACCGGCCCGCAGGCCACAGCTACCTGCTGCGGTTTTGCACACACCAATCAGTGTTGGCGCTAGGAATTTTCAAAATGGTACATTTTTGGTGTGCCACTATTTTGAAACCGTTTTGAAAACAAATGCTAAATGTATGCATTATCCTGTTATATCTCACATTCTATATTGTGTTTTGGAAAAAGGTTGTCATGAACGTTATTTCATTCATTAAAAAAATTAAAAAATAAAGTAAATTCATTTAGTTATTATTAGGGATGTCCGATAATATCGGACTGCTGATATTATCGGCCGATAAATGCTTTAAAATGTAATATCATAAATTATCGCTATCTGTTTCAAAAAGTAAAATGTAGGACTTTTTAAAACGCCGCTGTGTACACAGACGTAGGGAGACTGGGCCTTTATGTGCCGGCCCAGTCTCATAATATCTAAGGCCTTTCACACACACATAAGTGAATGCAAGGCATACTTGGTCAACAGCCATACAGGTCACACTGACGGTGTCCGTATAAACAACTTTAACACTGTTACAAATATGCGCCACAGTGTGAACCCACACCAAACAAGAATGACAAACACATTTCGGGAGAACATCCGCACCGTAACAACATAAACACAACAGAACAAATACCCAGAACCCCTTGCAGCACTAACTTTTCCGGGATGCTACAATATACACCCCCCGCTACCCTCTACCCCTAAACCCCGCCCACCTCAACCTCCTCATGCTCTCTCAGGGAGAGCATGTCCCAAATTCCAAGCTGCCGTTTTGAGGCATGTTAAAAAAAATAATGCACTTTGTGACTTCAATAATAAATATGGCAGTGCCATGTTGGCATTTTTTTCCATAACTTGAGTTGATTTATTTTGTAAAACCTTGTTACATTGTTTAATGCATCCAGCGGGGCATCACAACAAAATGTGGCATAATAATGTGTTCATTCCACCACTGTATATATCGATATCGCTTGATATTGTAATCGGTAATTAAGAGTTGGACAATATCGAAATATCGGCAAAAAAGCCATTATCGGACATCTCTAGTTATAATCATTCATTCACTTTCTTTCTTCCTTCATGGATCTAAACTTTACCATTGCCGGTATTTTTTTCTATATTTTTATTGTAATATTTTCAGAATGTGTTTGTTCTATTTTTGGCCAAAGTAAGACAAAGAAAACAATCTGAAGTTATTTTTAATGCCATGATTTTAATAGTCTGGCCCGCGTGTGCACACATTTCCTTCCATGCGGCCCCTGAACTCAAATGAGTTTGACACGCCTACTGTGAACGTATAAAAAAAAGAAAAAAGTAATTTAATTTTTAAAAAATATATATATATAGATTTTTTTGAATTATGAAAAAATATATATATAAATATTTATCGATTTTTTTTTTTAATTATGAAAAAAACATTTAAAAAATGGATTAAAAACAAATTATGAATCCATTTAGAATTGGGATTTTTCGGATGTTAATCGATTTGTTTGTGCCCCCCTAGTATTTCCACACACATACATGCGCCATTGACCCTGGTACTGTGAAAAGGCATCACTATAACTGACATGAAGCAAGGAAAAGTGTTGAACAGAAATCTATTTTCATCACAGAGGACATCTGTGTTGAGTGTGACGCTGGCATGAGGGGAGGTCATGGCTGGACGGGACCCCGCTTGGCCTCGTTCCAGTTGTTTTTACGTATTGTGATGCAAGATAAGCTGTTTGCGTGTGGAACCCCCTGCTGTGGGAGGCTCTCAGGGTCCACCATCCCCTGCAAGCTTCATTTGTCCTGACCCACTATTTCAAACAAGTCTCCTTTCCTCCTCAGGTGTCCCTCAGTGACAGCATGCTGGACGTGTATGGGGGTGAACAAGGTATGAACCCCCCTAATGCTGGACTGAGTCCCACATCTAACCCCACAAAGCTCACAGTAAAAAGGGAATGCACAGGTATGCACTTATATGGCATATAATAATCATACATTACAAATTAATGATAGGTTAAATTGTTGACAGTTTATTAGGTACACCTATCTGTGTCATACCAACACAATAACTAACCTTCAAAGGGAAACAATACTCTATTGACCTGAATTTTACCCATCAAAAAAAAGAGTTAATAATATTGTACTTTGTCAGAGCTTTTCTTCCTGCCACTCACAAACACACAACAGTAACCTGGAGATGCAGCCCAATCATTATTTTTTCCGCAGCCGTAACACATGACTTTTACTGTCTTATATTCTGGATCTTATAACGAGTCACAGCTTTTCCTCCTACATATATATATATATATATATATATATATATATATATATATATATATATATATATATATATATATATATATATATATATATATATATATATATATATATATATATATATATATATATATATATTTATGACACAGTATGAAAAGTTCTTATCACAGTAATTTTACATGTGCTCAAAATTTTCAAAAACTACTTCTACTAAAATCTTTTAACCAAGTTGTATTTAAAAAACAAATAACACATTCAAAATGGATATATATACCTCAAGTAGAAAGTTGAGGTATATATATATATATATATATATATATATATATATATATATATATATATATATATATATATATATATATATATATATATATATATATATATATATATATATATATATATATATATATATATATAGGTATATATATATATATATATATATATATATATATATATATATATATATATATATATATATATATATATATATATATATATATATATATACATACATATATATATGTATGTATATATACCTATATATATATATATATATATATATATATATATATATATATATATATATATATATATATATATATATATATATATATATATATATATATATATATATATATAATAAACAAAGTAATATGGCAGAACAAAATAATACTATAAATACATAAAACTAATTGTGAACATTTCGCAAGATGGCACAAAATGGACATAAGACAATAACTGCCCTTTTGGTCCATAAAGATTATATTATTTTTTATCAATATTGAAATCATGACTATTAATCATGATTATTAAATATGTTTGGTAAAACAGTGTTGGGGTGTGAACGCAAAGCAATCATGTAATTTGTAATATCTAATAAAAATTAAACCCGTGACCTTCCATCCCTCAGGCTGTACTGCATCAACAAGTCACATCAGTGTGTAAAGGATATCACCACATGGGCTCAGGAACACTTCAAGAAACCCACTGTCAGTAACTACAGTTGGTCGCTACATCTTTAAGTGCAAGTTAAAACTCTCCTATGCAGGGCGAAAACCGTTTATCAACAACACCCAGAAACGCCGTCGGCTTCGCTGGGCCTGAGCTCATCTAAGATGGACTGATACAAAGTGGAAAAGTGTTCTGTGGTCTGATGAGTCCACATCTCGAATTGTTTTTGGAAACTGTGGACGTCGTGTCCTCCAGAACAAAAAGGAAAAGAACCATCCGGATTGTTATAGGCGCAAAGTGTAAAAGGCAGCATGTGTGATGGTATGGGGGTGTATTAGTGCCCAAGACATGGGTAACTTACACATCTGTGAAGGCACCATTAATGCTGAAAGGTACATACAGCTTTTGGAGCAGCATATGTTGCCATCCAAGCAACGTTACCATGGACGCCCCTGCTTATTTCAGCAAGACAATGCCAAGCCACGTGTTACATCAACGTGGCTTCATAGTAAAAGAGTGCGGGTACTAGACTGGCCTGCCTGTAGTCCAGACCTGTCTCCCATTGAAAATGTGTGAAGCCTAAAATAGCACAACGGAGACCCCCAACAACTTAAGCTTAAAAAATGTGTCTCCTCAGTTCTCAGTGTTGTTAAAAGGAAAGGCCATGTAACACAGTGGTGAACATGCCCTTTCCCAACTACTTTGGCACGTGTTGCAGCCATGAAATTCTAAGTTATTTATTATTTGCACAAAAAAAATAAAGTTTATGAGTTTGAACATGAAATATGTTGTCTTTGTAGCATATTCAACTGAATATGGCTTGAAAAGGATTTGCAAATCATTGTATTCCGTTTATATTTACATCTAACACCATTTCCCAACTCATATGGAAACGGGATTAGTACTACGGGGGCCTAAATGATTTTGGGAGTGCAAAGTATGTCGTGAAGAGCCCTCCACTCTCCCTCTCGCTGCCAGCGTGGAGAGGAGAGGAGAGGAGAGGACAATGTGCTGCCACACAAACTCCAAATTGCCTTGATTGAATCAACAGAAACAAATTGGGAAATCCAATTTGAGCGCCCTAATGATGTAATTTGGAAAAAATGTGAATACAAATATAAATGCAGTGGCATTTTTTTTAGCCTCCCTCCGTGCAAGGCCGCTTGGTAAATGTGCCTAATTACGGAGGACGTTTACAAGAGGAAAAGGCTTACTCTTTTCTGGAGCCACATGCAACAGCAGGAGCACTGAGCTTCCTTTCATTCTGAGAGTGTGTGCGTGAGGTCAAGCTAATACGTGCATGGAGACGCCACATTCTGACTGACCTCAGCTCTGAACTCACTGTCTCTTTTGACCGTGTCTAAATCAGACCGCGTTGCTGATCAAGTGGTTACCCAGCTGCGGTATCGCTCACCTTTTTCTTTTCTTTTTTGAATGTTTTGACAGAACTGGACACTCGGGTCATGGCCAAGGAGAGACAGAAAAAGGACAACCACAACTTGAGTAAGCGTCCACCATCTTTTCCACAATTAAAAAAACAATAAACCTAACTTTTCTTCTTTTTTGGGGGTGCGGTTTCCAGTTGAAAGGAGGCGGAGATACAACATCAACTACAGGATTAAGGAGCTGGGAACGCTCATACCCAAGTCAAACGACCCGTGAGTTGCTCATTTAAACGTGCACTTACATTGCAGGCCACATCATTAGGTCGTGCTGTAAAAATATTTTAATAAATAAATACATTGATAAATAAATTATTTAAAAATATACTATGATTTAAAACTTAAGTTAAATATTACTAATCATTGAAAAAAAATAATTACATCAACAATTTTTCGGACTATAAGGCGCACTTAAAATGCTTTCATTTTCTCACAACTCGACAGTGCGCCTTATAAGCCGCTGCACCTAATGTACGCAATAATTCTGGTTGTGCTTACTGACCTCGAAGCTATTTTATTTGGTACATGGTGTAATGATAAGCGTGACCAGTAGATGGCAGTCAAACATAAGAGATACGTGTAGACTGCAATGTGATGGCAATGTGACTCAAGTAAACAACACCAAAATGTTGTGTGTTCCATTGAAAATATAGAACATTACGCACGGCGCTCAAAAATCTATCAAAATGTTTTAGTAGGACTTTGGTAAGCTATGAAGCCACACCGCTTGATGGATTGTTGACGCATTAAACATACCAGTATTATTATGGGGTGTGTAAGGTAAGACATATCTGCCGTTTTTTTCGCAATAATATGCAAAAGCAACTTTTCTTACCTTCTGGTACCTGCTGATCTGTATTTGGGATCTGCATAAATCCTGAAAAATTGCGCGCCTCCGCCTTTGTAGTCCGTGACGACACCGTAGTCGATAAGCTTCTTCTTTTTCTCTATCTTCTTGTTATGTGACATTCATCCTCCACTGTTGCCATTTCTAATATAAAGTAGTGTAAAGTTCTTACTTATATCTGTCAGTAAACTCGCCATGAAAGTGCTAAAACATACCGGTGTAGTGAGTTTACATTATTCACCCAAGGAACTTGAGTTATTAGAGAGTTCCGGTCGGACATTATTGCACTAGTGAGCCACGGACGAGGAGATGCTGCTCCGTTATTGATTGAAGTAAAGTCTGAATGTCATTAGACGAAAAAAAGACGCTGCCGAAGGTGAGCCACGTAAATAAGACAAAAGTGCGCATCCTGAAGCGACTGTAAGAAAGCGGCTTGAAGATGATCTGTAAAACATCATCTATGCAACATTTTGACCATTTTGACATGTTATGTAGACCACAAGGAAGTCTTTTACATTTATACTTACAGACCCCGTTTCCATATGAGTTGGGAAATGGTGTTAGATGTAAATATAAACGGAATACAATGATTTGCAAATCCTTTTCAAGCCATATTCAGTTGAATATGCTACAAAGACAACATATTTCATGTTCAAACTCATAAACTTGATTTTTTTTTTGCAAATAATAAATAACTTAGAATGTCCTGGCTGCAACACGTGCCAAAGTAGTTGTGAAAGGGCATGTTCACCACTGTGTTACATGGCCTTTCCTTTGAACAACACTCAGTTTTGGTTTGGGAAGTGAGGAGACACATTTTTGAAGTGGAATTCTTACCCATTCTTGCTTGATGTACAGCTTAAGTTGTTCAACAGTCCGGGGGTCTCCCTTCTCACATTGCAGGTGCCACACATTTTCAATGTCTGGACTACAGGCAGGCCAGTCTAGTACCCGCACTCTTTTACTATGAAGCCACGTTCATGTAACACGTGGCTTGGCATTGTCTTGCTGAAATAAGCAGGGGCGTCCATGGTAACGTTGCTTGGATGGCAACATATGTTGCTCCAAAACCTGTATGTACCTTTCAGCATTAATGGTGCCTTCACAGATGTGTAAGTTACCCATGTCTTGGGCACTAATACACCCCCATACCATCACACATGCTGGCTTTTACACTTTGCGCCTAGAACAATCCGGATGGTTCTTTTCCTCTTTGGTCCGGAGGACACGACGTCCACAGTTTCCAAAAACAATTTGAAATGTGGACTCGTCAGACCACAGAACACTTTTCCACTTTGTATCAGTCCATCTTAGATGAGCTCAGGCCCAGCGAAGCCGACGGCGTTTCTGGGTGTTGTTGATAAACGGTTTTCGCCTTGCATAGGAGAGTTTTAACTTGCACTTACAGATGTAGCGACCAACTGTAGTTACTGACAGTGGGTTTCTGAAGTGTTCCTGAGCCCATGTGGTGATATCCTTTACACACTGATGTGGCTTGTTGATGCAGTACAGCCTGAGGGATGGAAGGTCACGGGCTTAGCTGCTTACGTGCAGTGATTTCTCCACATTCTCTGAACCCTTTGATGATATTACGGAGCGTAGATGGTGAAATCCCTCAATTCCTTGCAATAGCTGCTTGAGAAATGTTGTTCTTAAACTGTTCAACAATTTGCTCAGGCATTTGTTGACAAAGTGGTGAGCCTCGCCCCATCCTTGTTTGTGAATGACTGAGCATTTCATGGAATCTACTTTTATACCCAATCATGGCACCCACCTGTTCCCAATTAGCCTGTTCACCTGTGGGATGTTCCAAATAAGTGTTTGATGAGCATTCCTCAACTTTATCAGTATTTATTGCCACCTTTCCCAACTTCTTTGTCACGTGTTGCTGCCATCAAATTCTAAAGTTAATGATTATTTGCAAAAAAAAAATAAAAGTTTATGAGTTTGAACATGAAATATGTTGTCTTTGTAGCATATTCAACTGAATATGGCTTGAAAAGGATTTGCAAATCATTGTATTCTGTTTATATTTACATCTAACACCATTTCCCAACTCATATGGAAACGGGGTTTGTATATATGAAAAAAGATCGAAAATAGACCATTCATCGGCAGTGCGCCTTGACCGGAAAATACGGTCAATAAAATGTTTTTGGACAATTACATAGGGAAAGTGTGCTCATAAGTCTTGTCATGCACCCCCCCACCAGCAGATGGCAGGATGCTGCAGTCCAGCATTATAAGACGTGGCGACTTAAAACCTCAACATTGAGCCTTATTCTTTATTTTTGACACTCGGATCACATTAGTCACTCAAAGGCATGCAAGAGCAGACAGGAAGTGGATTAAATTCAACGCTAAATGAATTTGAATGCACTTGAACTTTTCACATTTGGACAAGCGCGAATCA
Organism: Entelurus aequoreus; assembly: GCF_033978785.1. Lineage (NCBI taxonomy): Eukaryota > Metazoa > Chordata > Actinopteri > Syngnathiformes > Syngnathidae > Entelurus > Entelurus aequoreus. The sequence continues at coordinate 770,075 of NC_084742.1, read as the reverse complement.
AAGTTTGAAGAACAACTAGAACTGAATGAAATTCCGGCGGCCGTCTCTTCCAATTGAACTTTGCCGCACATTTTTAAATGGAAGGTCGGCCTTGTCGCCGCCGTGCCATTAACGCGGGATAAAGGAGATTATTAGCTTTGATTCAGCTGGCACTCCTTGTGGAAAAGGACAATTTCACCACCTTTCCTTTTAAATAATAAAATAAAAAACCGGCGGTAATCTCCACTGTAGAATGACTTGCACCTTCGCCAACTTAGCCCATTTTCCTTCACCTATTTGTACTCCAGGATTAATTTTAGACGCCACGGAAGTACGAGAATGGACGTAGCTACTTAATTATTCTATTAAAACCCCCCTTTCAGAGTCCCCGCGCAATGTCTAAGGATGAATAATTCCCTGTGTAAGTCCTACATTTCTTATTCACTTGGTGAGAAGACGGCGAGAAAAAACTAAAAGGGGTTATCTAGAACATTTTCTATGCAGCGACATGCGCTGGAACAAAGGCACCATCCTGAAGGCCTCGGTGGAGTACATCAGGTGGCTGCAGAAGGAGCAGCAGCACGCCCGCGAGGTGGAGGGGAGGCAGAAGAAGCTGGAGCAGGCCAACAGGAGGCTGATGCTCAGGATTCAGGTACTACAAGAAACCATCCACATTTTCAGTGCTTCTACGTAAAAAGCATTGTGTTGTACTGCAAAAACTGAAATCTAAGTAAGATGAAATATCTCAAATAAGGCTGATATTTGCTTATTTTCTGTCTGATAAGATCATTCTTCTCACTTTTACTTGTTTTAAAGGCCTACTGAAAGCCACTACTAGCGACCACGCAGTCTGATAGTTTATATATCAATGATGACATCTTAACATTGCAACACATGCCAATACAGCCGGGTTAACTTATAAAGTGACATTTTACATTTCCCGCCACACTTCCGCTTGAAAACGTCTCGGTATGATGACGTATGCGCGTGACGTAGCCAGTTTAACAGAGGTATGGCTTCCCCATTGAAGCCAATACGAAATAGCTCTGTTTTCATGTCATTATTCCACGTGATTCTGGACATCTGTGTTGGGGAATCTGCTGCAATTTGTTCATTGCATTATGGAGAAAGAAGCTGAGCAAGCAAAGAAGAAAGTTGTCTGTGCGAAGCGGATATTTTGCGAGGGAAGTCAGCAACACAACACAGCCGGTGTTTGTTTACATTCCCCAAAGATGCAGTCAAGATCGAAGAACTCGGACAACAGAGACTCTAACCAGGAGGACTTTGATTTGGATACACAGTTGGGATACCGTGAGTACACAGCTGCGCTTCTAAACATTTGATCGCTTGCTATAACTAGCTCGAGCTAGTAGCTAGGAGCTAGGAGGGGATTAATTTGTGTCATATTAAATATAAGCCTGGTTGTGTTGTGGCTAATAGAGTATATATATGTCTTGTGTCATTCCCAGCTGAATATCAGGTCCCACCCGCGCGCTTCCAAACATTTGATGGCTTGCCAGTACGTGCATGTCATGTACGTAACTTTGGTTAAATATATAAGCTTTATGAACCTTGGGTTAGGTGAACGGTTGTTTGGGCTGAGTGAGTGTGTGTGTTGTGCAGGTGTTTGAATTGTATTGGCGGGTTATATATACGGGATCCCGTCCATATTACCCGCTCGAGCTATAACTAGCTCGAGCTAGTAGCTAGGAGTTAGCATAACAAACACCTAGGTGTTTGTTATGCGGGATTAATTTGTGGCATATTAAATATAAGCCTGGTTGTGTTGTGGCTAATAGAGTATATATATGTCTTGTGTTTATTTACTGTTGTAGTCATTCCCAGCTGAATATCAGGTCCCACCCGCGCGCTTCCAAACATTTGATTGCTTGCCAGTACGTGCATGTCATGTACGTAACTTTGGTTAAATATATAAGCTTTATGAACCTTGGGTTAGGTGAACGGTTGTTTGGGCTGAGTGAGTGTGTGTGTTGTGCAGGTGTTTGAATTGTATTGGCGGGTTATATATACGGGATCCCGTCCATATTACCCGCTCGAGCTATAACTAGCTCGAGCTAGTAGCTAGGAGTTAGCATAACAAACACCTAGGTGTTTGTTATGCGGGATTAATTTGTGGCATATTAAATATAAGCCTGGTTGTGTTGTGGCTAATAGAGTATATATATGTCTTGTGTTTATTTACTGTTGTAGTCATTCCCAGCTGAATATCAGGTCACCCCCGCCTCTCACAGCATCTTCCACTCCCACTAGTCCTTCACTTGCATTTTCCTCATCCATAAATCTTTCATCCTCGCTCAAATTAATGGGGAAATCGTCGCTTTCTCGGTCCGAATCTCTCTCACTTCATGCGGCCATCATTGTCAACAATAGGGAACTTTGCGTATATGTTCAACTGACTACGTCACGCTACTTCCAGTAGGGACAAGCCTTTTTTTATCAGATACCAAAAGTTGCGATCTTTATCGTCGTTGTTCTATACTAAATCCTTTCAGCAAAAATATGGCAATATCGCGAAATGATCAAGTATGACACATAGAATAGATCTGCTATCCCCGTTTAAATAAAAAAAAATCATTTTAGTAGGCCTTTAAGGGTTTTGGTCCTAAATCAGGGGTGTCCAAACTTTTTCCAGTTAGGACCGCGTTCTGACAAATCAAAGCTAGCGGGGGCCATTTTGATATTTGTTATTTTAAAAACCAATACAATATATGTATAAAAAATATACATTTAGGCCTCCACTCAGGCTTGATCCCGGGGACCCCAAAAGGTTTTGGTCAAAAAAATATTAAAAATGTTCCATTATTCAGTATTATTATTTTTTATTATTATTCAAGTTTTAAATCTCTAGATCAACATTAGGTCTATCTGTCAATATAATGTTTTTAAAGATTTAAGTTGTATGCTCTTGTTGTCAAAGAAAACGCTGTTTTTTTATGGAAAAAATACAGAATATGCAATATTTTCACACAATAACATTTTTAAGTGGAATATTTAAGATTATATAATAATTGGAGCCTTAAAAAGGTCAATAACTCATAACAACATTGATTTTGATTTTAAATCACATAATCATTGGGGATCCAAATAACTATAGTGTTAAAAAATAAATTTGATTTTTTTTTTTTTTACAATTTACTTTTAACACAATAATCTCGAGATCAACTTCAGATCTATCCACCAATTATACGTTTTATTGTTGTTTATGTTTTTTGTTTGTTCGTTTTAGGCCCTTCTTTATAAAAAACAGCTCAGTTTTTCATATGGCAAACGCAAAATATGCAACATTTTCCCCAAAGATATCTCAGATGTGACGTAATTGGAGCCTTGAATAGGTCAATAATTCATAATGACATTCATTTTGATTCATTATTATTTTTAAAGAAAGAAACAGCCTGCATGGCAGCTTTGTGTTATTAGAGTAAACATTGCGACATGTTCTTGTTACATTTCACCTGTTTGCTCTTTTATACAACTTATCATGTTTTTAATTTTTTTCATTCTTATTTTAAAATGTGCCATGGGGCCGTTAAAAAATGACCTGCGGGCCACAAATGGCCCCCAGGCCGCACTTTGGACACCCCTGTCCTAAATGATGTCAGTAAGATATTACAGCCTGTTGCTGAGATGTGATGAGCTATATTGAGTAAAACATGCTTGAAAGTAGAATATCAAGTGTTGTGTCATCAACACTCACAAGTAGAAAACTACTTTTTTAAAGTCATCATTTCTTATTTCAAGCATGAAAAAACAAATGTAATGCCGAGCGCATATCATGATGTCAAGATAATGGCACTAGCATTTACTTCATTTAAGAATATTTTTCAACATATTGAGCAAAAAGGTTTCGTTTTTTTTCTACCAAGAAAAGTGCACTTGTTATTAGTGAGAATATACTTATTTTAAGGTATGTTTGGGTTCATGGAGGTTAGCTCATTTTACTTGTTTTGGAAAGTCTCGACAAGCCAAATTTTCTTGTTCTATTGGCAGATAATTTTGCTTAGTTCAAATAAAATACCCCTATTTTTTGTATTTTTTTTCTTGTTTTTGAACACTGACTTTTTGCAGTGTAGAAATATTAATCCTTATTTAAATGTTTTTGTTATTTATTTTTAAACTATCATTTTTGTCTTTTAGGGTTGTGTAATTATGCAAAAATATATTATCAAACATTCAAACCATTTTTTAAATAGAAATAAATACTAATAATAATGATTTCAAAGCAAGTTATTCATCATATTGTGCAATGTAAAAGTAGCAATAGATTTCATGGCAAAATTTACTGTGGTTTTTACAGCATTTTTCTCTAAATGAAAATAAACTGTACTTTTTTTTTACTGTAATAAACTGTGGTTCCGTTTTGGCATTTACAGTAACACACCGAAAAATCAACAGTTGTTGATTTGCGGTAAAAAAACAAAAACAAACTGGCAGCTCAGGTGCCAAAATGTTACTGTAAAATTGCAGTTTTTTTTATTTACAGTAAAAAAATTAATGTAAATTTTACAGTAAAATTCTGGCAACTCAGTTGCCTTTTTTTTAACCATAAAAACAGCAGTACAGTTTTTCCATTTACAGTAATATATACTCAACTCTGAGGTGAACTTATTGCAACTTACCATATTTTTTTATACTAATAAAATGCCTAAAAAATGTGTGTAATAATAGTATTCACTGTTAGAAGCGGCCCCGCTGGAGCCAAACATAACTGCGATGTGGCCCTCAGTGAAAACAACTCTGCTTTATTACTTATAACACAAAGCTGACCCTAACTTTTGTCTTTAAATATGTTTGTTTTTGTTATTTTCTTTTCTTTATTTTTTTCCCACAAAATGGTCCCCCACACAATTTGACTTTCCAGTATGCGAGCCTTGGTGGAAAAAGTTTAGACAACATGTATCACATTTTTAGCTTTTTCCTCATGACATCACACATAATTTTTCTCCATTCTTGCTGTTGTTGTTTTTTTTATTATCTAAAAATATGATGCGGGCTAACAAAACTCGACTGCACTTTGGACACCCCTTTTTTTTAACATGTTTTTTTGGGATGGTCAGTTAATTCTCAAGTTTAAAGGATGAAAAATGGTATGCAGTGCACGTAATTTGTCAGTCAAAATTTCAAAACTAATATGTTTAGTAAAGAAGATGAAGTGCGTTAATGACGCAATATTATTTCCAGGCTTACGCGGGCCACATGTGGCCCTTAAGTTTGTGCATTTAGCTCAAAATGAGTTTATTTGACAACATGGGTTCACACCTCTTAAATCAGAGGTGTCAAAGTGCTTTTCACTGAGGGCCACATCGCAGTTATGTTTGGCCCCAGAGGGCCTCTTCTAACAGTGAATACTATTATTACACCATTTTTTCATGCATTTTATTAGTAGATTTTTTTAACACCAAAATGTTAAAAAATTGCAATAATTTCACCTCAAAATGTAGTGTATATTACTGTAAATGGCCTTTTTTATGGTAAAAAAAGGCAGCTCAGTTGCAAGAATTTTACAGTAAAATTTACTTTTTTTTTTTATTGTAAATAAAAAAACCTGCAATTTTACAGTAAAATTTTGGCACCTGAGCTGCCAGTGTTTTTTGTTGTTGTTTTTTTTTTTACCGCAAATCAACAAGTGTAGATTTTTCGGTGTATTACTGTAAATGCCAAAACAGCACCACAGTTTATTACAGTAAAAAAAAAGTACTGTTTTTTGCATTTAAAGAAAAATGCTATAAAAAAAAACAGTAAATTTCACAATTTGATGGATAACTTGCTTTGAAATCATTATTATTAGTATTTATTTCTATTTAAAAAATGGGTTGAATGTTGGATAATATATTTTTGCATAATTAGACAATATTTAAGTTAACATAATTTGCGATTACATGGAGTACATCTTTTTTTTCCCTCTCAAAATAGAAAGAAAGAAAACATTTAGTAAGAAAAGTGACAGTACTTTATTGATACATGTTATTTCCAGGCTTTCGAGGGGCAAAATAAAATGAAGTGTCGAGGCCACTTCTGCCTTGAGTTTGACACCTGTGCCTTAAATGGATCAATTAATGCCCACAGATGCTTTTTTCCACACCTAAAAACGCTTCACGTCCAGTGCAAAAGCTTTACGACCCTTAAACCTAAACGGTGACCCCCCTCCATTAGCTGGGATCTCCGTGCTAATTATAAAAGAACAAGCATGTCCTATTTAGAGAACCCATGTTGGGAAGGAGGGATGACCTCATTCCTGCCTCCCAACGTGCTGTTCAGTTAAGACGAGGGTGTCAAACTCAAATACAGAGTGGGACAAAATTTTAAAGTGAACAAAAGTGCAGGCCGAGGTTGAACAAATGAACCTTTTAATAGGGACCCAAACAAGTTTTGCATTGAATATTGAACAAGCAAGGCTTATATTACTTTATAGTGACATGCAAAATCCAGTTTCAAATAATAATAATAACAATAATTAAAAAGTATCAATGGCATATCAAATACAATTTAAATAAAAATTGAATGCCTCTTTTCTATTTGCAGCCTTCTGAGCAGTGACGTGCGGTGAGGTTCATAGCTGGTGAGGCACTGACTTCATCACAGTCAGATTTACAAACAAATGAACCCTAAAGAGTATCTTATTCACCATTTGATTGGCAGCAGTTAACGGGTTATGTTTAAAAGCTCATACCAGCATTCTTCCCTGCTTGGCACTCAGCATCAAGGCTTGGAATTGGGGCTTAAATCACCAAAAATGATTCCCACTGCTCCCCTCACCTCCCAGGGGGTGAGCAGGGGGATGGGTCAAATGCAGAGGACACATTTCAACACAACTAGTGTGTGTGTGTGACAATCATTGGTACTTTAACTTAACTTTACACATACAAACTGTAGCACACAAAAAAGCACATTTAATAAAAAAAACGTTATTACGGTCTTACCTTTAATTATAAATGAAGTCCATGCGCCGCTCCTTCTGAACAAAAGCATCGATAACTTGTTTATAGAAGTCTTCCTTATCTTTCTTCAGTTTTAAAAGTCTCTCTGTCTCGATGGAGATCTTCCTTTAATTATTACCTCCTGCTTCCATTGAAAGTCCAGTTTAGAAAACTGTTTTATTTTAGATATGTAATCCTCCCTGTTAAAAGTCCAGGCGAGAGGAAAAAATAAATTATTGCTAACTGTTGCTGCTTGTTGTCACTTATTGTTATTATGTCAGACCCACTCGACATCCATGGCTTTCGGTCTCCCCTAGAGAGGGGGGGGGGGGGGTTACCCACATATGCGGTCCTCTCCAAGGTTTCTCATAGTCATTCACATTGACGTCCCACTGGGGTGAGTTTTTCCTTGCCCGTATGTGGGCTCTGTACCGAGGATGTCGTTGTGGCTTGTACAGCCCTTTGAGACACTTGTGATTTAGGGCTATATAAATAAACATTGATTGATTGATTGATTATTCTGCAGCCGAGTAGTCGCAAGAACGATCGCTGGGATCACTAGCGCCCTCTACCACCAGGAGGCGGGATTACTGCGAGCCTCACCCAGTGCGTCTTCACAGCCGTTTTATGATTGCTCAGCACAAGAAATACGTTACACACATACAGTTGTTGACTGTATACACTGTACATGATATACCTCAGCTATGTAATGTATAATATAATTCATATAGCAATACGCTCTCACTGCACAGCAGGCCAGCAGTTAGCCCAGTCATTGCGCAATCCATGGTGAGGCACAACTGGCTGGTGACTCACCGCAAGTCTCTTCTCACTATTTCAACGGCAAATGTGAAAATTCCGCGATTTTGAATACAAATAATCTAAAACTGGTGAAGTTAAATGGAAAATAACTTTATAGTATAATCACTGGATACATATAACAATTTCATTATTTTTTTGTCTTTTTACATTTTTTTTCTTTCCATGATGGCAGGTGAGGCCCCGCCTCACCTGCCTCACCTGACTGCACGTCACTGCTTCTGAGGTAAATATCAAAATAAACTTTTTCCACAGGCTAATAATACATTTGACAACAAAATAACAATAATGAATGAATCAAACATTCAAGCCTTGAAGTAGCAAAAGAAAGTGCATGAATAAAACGTGAATTATTGCTCAGTTTGCTACACTGATGTTGCTTTAACACTGAATAACTTAATAGTGCAAAATCAACTTTCAAAAAACTAAGGAAAAAACATCAATGGTACGTTAAATAAAATTTAAATAAAAAATGTAATGCCTCTTTTGTATTTGCAGCCTTCTGAGGTAAATATCAACATTAACTTGGTGGGCGGGGGCGGGGTTTGGTGGTAGCGGGGGGTGTTTATTTTAGTGTCCCGGAAGAGTTAGTGCTGCAAGGGGTTCTGGGTCTTTGTTCTGTTGTGTTTATGTTGTGTTACGGTGCGGATGTTCTCCCGAAATGTGTTTGTCATTCTTGTTTGGTGTGGGTTCACAGTGTGGCGCATATTTGTAACAGTGTTAAAGTTGTTTATACGTCCACCCTCAGTGTGACCTGTATGGCTCTTGATCAAGTATGCATTGCATTCACTTATGTGTGGGTTCACAGTGTGGCGCATATTTTTAACAGTGTTAAAGTTGTTTATACGGTCACCCTCAGTGTGACCTGTATGGCTGTTGATCAAGTATGCCTTGCATTCACTTATGTGTGTGTAAAAGCCGCATATATTATGTGACTGGGCCGGCACGCTGTTTGTATGGAGGAAAAGTGGACGTGACGACAGGTTGTAGAGGATGTTAAAGGCCTACTGAAATGAGATTGTCTTATTTAAACGGGGATAGCAGATCCATTCTATGTGTCATACTTGATCATTTCGCGATATTGCCATATTTTTGCTGAAAGGATTTAGTAGAGAACATCGACGATAAAGTTCACAACTTTTGGTGGCTGATAAAAAAGCCTTGGCTGTAGCGGAAGTAGCGTGACGTCACAGGTTGTGGAGCTCCTCACATCTGCACATTGTTTACAATCATGGCCACCAGCAGCGAGAGCGATTCGGACAGAGAAAGCGACGATTTCCCCATTAATTTGAGCCAGGATGAAAGATTTGTGGATGAGGAAAGTGAGAGTGAAGGACTAGAGGGCAGTGGGAGCGAGTGAGAGGCGGGTGGAACCTGATATTCAGCTGGGAATGACTACAATAGTAAATAAACACAAGACATATATATACTCTATTAGCCACAACACAACCAGGCTTATATTTAATATGCCACATAACAAACACCTCCCCCCTCCCGTCCATATAACCCACCAATACAACTCAAACACCCGCACAACACACTCAATCCCACAGCCCAAAGTACCGTTCACCTCCGTAAAGTTCATACAGCACATATATTTCCCCAAAGTTACGTACGTGACATGCACATAGCGGCACGCACGTACGGGCAAGCGATCAAATGTTTGGAAGCCGCAGCTGCGTACTCACGGTAGCGCGTATCCAACTCAAAGTCCTCCTGGTAAGAGTCTCTGTTGTCCCAGTTCTCCACAGGCCAATGGTAAAGCTTGACTGTCATCCTTCGGGAATGTAAACAATGAAACACCGGCTACGTGTTTGTGTTGCTGCAGCCGGCCGCTAATACACCGCTTCCCACCTACAGCTTTCTTTTTTGCTGTCTCCATTGTTCATTGAACAAATTGCAAAAGATTCACCAACACAGATGTCCAGAATACTGTGGAATTTTGCAATGAAAACAGACGACTTAATAGCTGGCCACAATGCTGTCCCAAAATGTCCGCTACAATCCGTGACGTCACGCGCAAACGTCATCATACCGAGACGTTTTCAGCAGGATATTACACGGGAAATTTAAAATGTCACTTTATAAGTTAACCCGGCCGTATTGGCATGTGTTGCAATGTTAAGATGTCATCATTGATATATAAACTATCAGACTGCGTGGTCGCTAGTAGTGGCTTTCAGTAGGCCTTTAAGTCACGCCCCCAATAATGTTGTCCGGGTGGAAAACGGGACAACTTCGGGAGAATGGTTGCCCCGGGAGATTTTCGTGAGGGGCACTGAAATTGGGGAGTGTCCCGGGTAAATGGTGAGGGTTGTCAAGTATGAGTATTAGCGGTGAATGCGGTGTTACAGCGGTATAATATTGGCGGGCCAGCTCTAATGTTCATTTGATATTGCCTCAAGGGCCAAATTTGAGTTTGACACCCATGAGTTAAGAAAAGGCTGATAAAAATGTTTTTTCTTTGTGAACAGGAACTTGAGATGCAGGCTCGAGCGCACGGCCTCCCCAACATGGCCACCTCTTTGGGGACAACAGAGCTGTCCTCGCATCTCCTCAAGCAGCAGCAGTCGTCCCCGCGGCCCCAGCAACCCCCTCTTTACCAGGAAGACCCAAACAATGATTACCTCCAAAGGTTAGCCGCGGTGGCCGGCGTCCCGTCCCTCCAGGGCGGCCTCGCCTCCGGGCCTCAGGACCACACAGCGGGCGCCGACGGCTGCACCACCTTCTCCGACCCGCTGTCCCACTTCACGGAAATCTTCAGCGCCACGCTGAAGGGCGAGCACCGGCTGGACGAGCTACTCATGGACGACCCGCTATCGCCGTTTGGCGGCGACCCGCTGCTGTCGTCCGGCTCGCCCGGGGCGGCGTCCAAGGACAGCAGCCGCCGGAGCAGCTTCAGCTCGGGGGAGGGCGACGATCTATAATGCAGGCAGGGGGTGAAAGGTTAAACTGGGCATCAGACTGACACAGCTCGCCTTGTATATACTGTACAGTTCTTACTGATCCACAATCAGCTCATGGACCTCCCATAAAGAGACTGACTTGAAAAAGGGAGACATTTACTGACCTTGGGTAACACTGTAGTCGCTGTACACTGAAAACTACTTTCTATTTTTGCATTGTTCCTTTTGCAAAACGCCTTATTCTTCCACCGCAGTGCCTAACATGCTGTGTTTTTATATTTATACCTTCTTGTAATCAGATAAATATATATATTATTATCCAACATGTTACTTTTCTATGTCTAGTAGGGGTGGGGAACACTATAATAAACCCCTTTTTGATAAGATTGCCCTCTTCTTGCCATGCACAATCATTGACATGTCAGAATAATAAGAACTGGATGAGCCAATTCCTGTGTGTGAATGCTCCAATGCTGAAGTTGAACTGAAATGCTGACAGAATGTAGTATGAATGTTAATAGTTTGAATGTTGAAATGGTTTGAATGTTGAAGAGTTTGAATTTCCAGGAAAAAACACAATTAGGAAAGTGTTAGTTGTATGAGTGGAATGTGTTGTTGGAATGGTTTGAATCGGTTGAAAAATGTGGGAATTGTGGAAGTTTCAAAAATGGACAATTTATTTTGAATAGAGAAAATGTCCCTTAAAAAACTGGGAATTCTTGGAAATCCGGGAATTTTTAAAAATTGTTAAAGGAGGGCACACAATTTTGAACAGGCTGAATATTTTGGAGTTGGAAGGGTTTGAATCGGATGAAAGATGTGGGAGTTGTGGAACTTTGAAAAAAGGTCTCATTCATTTCAATGGGAATTTTATGGAAATTTCGGGAAAAGCGAGAATTTTTTGGAAAATGTTAAAAGACTTGAATGTTCTGAATGAGTTGAAATGGTTGGTGTTGGAAGTGTTTTAATCGATCGAGAAATGTTGAAGTAGTAACATTTTTAATTAAGAAAAGGTATTGAGAAATGTTGTGAAAATCGGGAATTTTTCCAGTACAAAAAACAACTTAGTTTTTTGTCCTGATTAAGAGGAATGTTTGGACGGTTGAAGTGGGTTGAAAAATGTGGAAGGGGTAGTCGCCAGAAAAAAGGATCGAAAAAGGGTTTGAAAAAAAGGGAATTGTGGGAATTAATGGACATTTTTGGAACTTTGAAAAATAATAGTTTGAATGTCCAGGATGAGTGGAATATGTTGAAGGTGGAATGGTTTGAATCGGGTGAAAAATGTTGGAGTTGTGGAACGTTGAATAATGCCCCTTTCATTTAAATGAGAATTTCCTGGAAATTTGGGAATTTCGGGAAAAAAGTGCATTTTTGGGGAACTTTAAAAGACTTGAATGTTCTGAGTGAGTTGAAATGGTTGGTGTTGGAATTTTTAAAATCGATCGAGAAATGTTGAAGTAGTAACATTTTTTTTCAACAATTAAAAAACTAATAATAATTGTTGAAGAAGAGCACACAATTTTGAACAGGCTGAATATTTTGGAGTTGGAAGGGTTTGAATCGGATGTGGGAGTTGTGGAACTTTGAATAATGTCCCATTCATTTCAATGAGAATTTCCTGGAAATTTGGGAATTTCTGGAAAATAGTGAATTTTTTGGAAAATGTTAATCGACTTCAATGTTTTGAGTGAGTTGAAATTGGAATTTTTAAAATCGATCGAGAAATGTTGAAGTAGTAACATTTTTAATTGAGAAAAGGTATTAAGAATTTTTTTGAAAATCTGGAATTTTTCCAGTTCAAAAAACAACTTAGTTTGTAGTCCTGATTAAGAGGAATGTTTGGACGGTTGAAGTGGGTTGAAAAATGTGGAAAGAGTAGTCACCAGAAACAATGATTAAAAAAAGGGCTTGAAAAAAGGGAATTTTGGGAATTCCTGGAATTTTTTTGAACTTGGAAAAAAGCTAGTTCTAATTTCCAGGCTGCGTGGAATATGTTGAAGGTGGAATGGTTTGAATCGGTTGAAAAATGTGGAAATGGTGGAAGTTTGAAAAATGGCCAATTCATTTGGAATGGGAAAAATGTCCCTGAAAACCTGGAATTCTGGGAAATCTGGGAGTTTTTGGAATTTGTCAAGGGAAAGCCCGCGATTCCCGAATAGGCTGAACAGTTTGAAGTTGGAGCTGTTTGAATGGGATGAACAATGTGGAAGGTGGAGCGCCACAATCTGGAGAAGAAGAAGAAAGAGAAGAAGTAAAATAAGAATAAATAGATGAATTTTGGTGTAGAAAAGCATATGTGTGAATGCTTTGGAGCATTCACACATATGATAATAATAATGCAACATATTCCATGTTCCACAGAAGGCTGGAAAGTGAAGGGAAAGCAAAGGTTTGGTGCTGAGAGGAGCAGACAGGAAGGAGTAAGTGGACAATAAAGACAAGGAGAAGAGGAGTGATGATGCTGATGAGCACACTGGGAGCTGATGAGCACACTGGGAGCTGATGAGCACACTGGGAGCTGATGAGCACACTGGGAGCTGATGAGCACACTGGGAGCTGATGAGCACTTGAGTGGGCACAATGAGCACAAAATGAACGCTCCAGCAACCAGAAAAAGAAAAGTTTACTGGACAAGATGTAACGCTGATTGCAAAGTCCAACATACTTTTTTTTATTATTTAATTTTACATGCATTTTTTATTTAATCAAATAAATTACATTTAAATATGACATACATATTGTATATACTGTACATGGATATATAAAACCTTAATGGACATGATGTGAAGCTGATTGCAAAGTCCATCAGATGTATTTTTATGTAATACATAAGTTACATAAAAATATGATATACATAGTGTATGAATATTTAAAAGCTTACTGGTGATTGCAAAGTCCAACATAATTTTTTTAATTTAATTTGACATGCATTTTTTATTTAATCAAATAAATGACATTTAAATATGATATACATACCGTGTTAATATAAATATATAAGGCTTAGGCACTAGACATGGTGATTGCTAAGTCCATCAGAATGTTTCATTTAATTTTACATGTATTTGTATTTAATTCAATTAATTACATCAAAATATGATACACATACAGTATTTATGTAACTTTATAAAAGTTTACTGGACAAGATGCAAGGCTTATTGCAAAGTCCATCAGATTTTTATTTTTTATTTTTATGTCATAAATAAATTACATAAAAATATGACTTGCATACTGTATTTACATGAATGTATAACAACTTACTGGGCAAGATGTGATGCTGATTGCAAAGTCCAACATATTTTTTATTTATTTAATTTGACATGCATTTTTTATTTGATCAAATAAATGACATTTAAATATGACATACATACCGTATTTATATAAATATGTAAAGCTTTACTAGACATAATTGCAAAGTCCATCAGAAGTTTTTATTTAATTTTACATGTATTTTTATTTAATTCAATAAATTAGGTTACAATATGATATATATACAGTATTTATATAACTGTAAATAAGTTTACTGGACAAGATGTAAGGCTTATTGCAAAGTCCATCAGATTTTTTAAATTTATTTTTCCATGTATTTGTATGTCATAAATAAATTACACAAAAATATAATATACATACTGTATTTACATGAATATATAAAAGCTTACTGGTGATTGCAAAGTCCAACATAATTTTGTATTTATTCAATTTGACATGCATTTTTTATTTAAATAAATTACATTTAAATATGATATACATACCATATTAATATAAATATATAAGGCTTCACTAGACATGATGATTGCAAAGTCCATCAGATTTTTTCATTTAATTTTACATGTATTTTTATTTAATTCAATGAATTACATTAAAATATGATACACATACAAGTATTTATATAACTTTATAAAAGTTTACTGGACAAGATGTAAGGCTTATTGCAAAGTCCATCAGATGTTTTTTTGTTGTTTTTTTATTTAATAAATAAATTACATAAAAATATAACTTGCATACTGTATTTACATGAATGTATAAAAACTTACTGGGCAAGATGTGAAGCTGATTGCAAAATCCAACATATTTATTTAATTTGACATGCATTTTTTATTTAATCAAATAAATTACATTTAAATATGACATACATACCGTATTTATATAAATATATAAAACTTTACTAGACATAATTGCAAAGCCATTCAGAAGTTTTTATTTAATTTCTATAAACAAGTTATCGATGCTTTTGTTCAGAAGGAGCGGCGCATGGACTTCATTTATAAGTAAAGGTAAGACCATAATAACGTTTTTTTTTAATTAAATGTGCCTTTTTGTGTGCTACAGTTTGTATGTGTAAAGTTAAAGTTAAGTAAAAGTACCAATGATTGTCACACACACACACACCAGGTGTGGTGAAATGTGTCCTCTGCATTTGACCCATCCCCTTGTTCACCCCCTGGGAGGTGAGGGGAGCAGTGGGCAGCAGCGGCGCCGCGCCCAGGAATCATTTTTGGTGATTAAACCCCAAATTCCAACCCTTGATGCTGAGTGCCAAGCAGGGAAGAATGCTGGTATGAGCTTTTAAACATAACCTGTTAACTGTTTCAAGTTTCAAGTTTATTCACAATACCATAGAACAATTACAATAGTAGTGAATATCTTTTAAAGATATTGGTAAGTGAAAAGGTCCCCCAAATAAGCTAGAAGAAGCTTTTGACAGGGGGTCGAGAGGACAGTATATACATGGTATGATGAAAAATGGTAGCAAGCACAACAACAACAACAAAAAACAACAACACTATATGATAGACACAAGATAATAATACTAAAGCACACATACATACACACATACATTCATTCCACCATGCAAAACCCAACAGTAGTCAACCCCACATGAAGCATTAGAGATAGGTGGTTAATAGGTAAGTTTTCAGTTTCTTTTTGAAGTTGGAGAATGGATACAGCATCTTGAGGCTCTCATTAAGCCGGTTCCAAATCTTAGGTCCCCTGCATACAACACTTGGATCGGTACAAGCCAGTAGACCATGTTTACCTGATATCAGATCTAAGTTATGCTGGGGATGGTAGATAGGAACCAAGCTACAGAGCCTTAGATTCAGCCTGTGGATGACTTGATAGGTTAAACAAGCATTTTGATAAATATTGCACTCTGTCAGTCTTAAAAGATGATAATTATGAAATAGATGTGGAGTGGGGGCATTAAACTTGGACCATGACAGGGCCCGTATGATTTTATTTTGCATGGATTCAAATTTGTGAAGGTAGGTAGGGAAGGTGTTACACCAGATGACATTACAGTAGTTTAGATGTGCTTCAAAAAGAGTTTTATATAGGGTAAGTAGAGCATACAGAGGAAGATAATGACGAAGGTGGTTAAAAAAACTGCTGCCAATCAAATGGTGAATAAGATACTCTTTAGGGTTCATATATTTGTAAATCTGACTGTGATGAAGTCAGTGCCTCACCAGCCATGAACCTCACCGCACGTCACTGGAATATTCTATTACTGTTAAGCAAACTATGGATAATAAAACACGCCAAAACATGTGTCCTTTATCATAGCTACACGTATGACAAAAAAACGCGTGAAAATCAGTGGTATTGAGTGAGGTAAGATGCGCTGACAGTTCATTGCTCCTGCCAAATGAATTGCACTGAGTGGAGCGGATCACCACTCCAAGATGGCGGCCCCGCGTCTCGTCAGCGCCAGTAGGCAGTAGCGCTCCATGCGGCGTCTACTTATAAGATGTCTATGATGGCCGCCTCTTGTGAGATCAGCATTTTTATATCTGATGACTAAAAATGTAGTGAAATCACATGAATTTAAATAATGGAGTTAATTGGCGTCAAACACACACATAATAACATATGTGACGTATTGTGATGCAAGCGCCATAAGGCACGCTTGGACACAATACCAACTTTGAATAAGACGCAGGAGACAAGGCAAGGTCAACGTTCAGGGCTCGTTACGTGCAACGCTTCAAAAAAGGAAATGTGGTCGGATGAGGCAACGATGACATCAGAAAAAAGGCGCTTTTTTAAATTTGGAATATCGCACTTTTTTCTCCTTTTAAGTCAAATTGAGAAAGCAGCGTCGTATTGCAATAACGTGTCAGTGTTAGAGACATTAACCGCACACGTCTTAGTGTTTTTGAAAGCTTACCCTTCCGAATACTTCCTTCTTTTTCATGACAACAGGATTAAATCACAAGAAAAGTGGACAAAAGATGGAGTTTACTGGCAGATTCTTCATGGAAAAGTGGACAAAAGATGAAGTTTACTGGCAGATTCTTCATTGAAAAGTGGACAAAAGATGAAGTTTACTGGCAGATTCTTCATGGAAAAGTGGACAAAAGATGAAGTTTACATGCCTGCTTGCTCTATTTGCAACACAGCTGCTGTGCTGCGTATCCACCAGCAGGTGGCAGCAGTGCACTGTCCACGTTCCCAAGGCCAGATCTCCAATAAATAAAGCAGTACCTGTTTATGCAGGTTTATACTAAAAGAATGCATAATTAGTAGAAAACTGGATACATTTTAGGGCTCTGATTTTAAGCAAAAATATTAATAACTCACAAAACCTGTTTAGTAGGTTTTAATACTCAAATTAAAGTAGAAAACACATTTAAAAGCTGACTTACATAAGTGTCCTTTTTTCAACAATGCATACAAGTTGTATACATATTTTCAATATTAACTTACAAAACATTCATGTTTTTTTTTAAACATGTGGTCCAATGCCTGTATTTCAGAGTATTTAGTAGGATTTCACAGAACACTAATACACTTTAATAACTAGAAAACAATACATATTTTTAAAGAGTTACTTACACAAGCTAATTAATGTAATATTGTAAATATTGTATGTGTTTGAAAACAAAATGTGTTGGTTATAGTAGTATTTCCAAAAAAAAGTGTCATATTTTTTAACATATAGACCAATCTGAGTATTAAAAAGCATTTAGTGTTGTTGTTTTTTTTTACATAATACATTTTAATTTGTAGCAAACTAATACATTTTAAATAATATTCTTATTTTTCAACAAATGCAGGTATTAGAAAGTATTTACATGGTTTCATAGAAAGCAAAAACACTTCAATTAGTGGATTTTTTTTCTTCAAAAGGTTACTTACAAAAAGTATGTTTGAGAGTTTTTTAATTGGATTTCATACAAAACACTAATTAGTAGACAAATAAACATTTTGGTGGTTTACTTAAAAAAATACTTTTTTCCCATAAATGTGGGTTATCTCGGGAGAATATTGTTGGATTTCCAACAAATAATGACACACTGTAATTGGTGTACAAGTGACATATTCTTATATATAAATATACACAATTGTACTGGACATGTATGGCTGATTATAAGTATTTTTATTTCATTTAAAAAAAAATAGATTAAAGCAATTATATGGATTATTATTATTGGTGGTATTATGTTTGGATGTAATTTGCTAAAAAAACATGTGGTAAAATAATGTTAATTTTACACAGATTTTATTCAAATAAAATACATACAAAATAATAAATATGTAAATTAATATTTACAAATATACTTTCAAAATTCCCCTAAATATATATAAAAAGTAATTTATTTATTTAAAAACATTTTTTTTTAAAATACATAGTTTTGTTGTTTTATATTTGAGGGATTAAGACAAGCAAACTAGCTTGTGACACTAAACTCAACTAATAAAAAATTTTAAAAAAATGTACTGTTATGGAAAAGGCAAAACAGTAAAACATAGACACCAAAATATGTCAAATCTTAGCATTTTTGCAGCAAATCTAGCATTTTTAGTGTGGCAAACCTGCCTCGTTTTCAGTGTTTTTTTGTGTGTCCGTCACAATTTCCAGATAGTGCTTCCGTGCACAGACTGACAAATCTAAAGCAAGGAGGTCATGTGGTGAACTCCCCAGCCGAGGCGTTCCTGTCACCAAAAAAACGGCGCTGTCGGAGCCCCCTGCCAGCCGGGGCCGAGTGCTACGATGCTCTCACCTGCCATCGCTAACGCTTAATCACCTCCTGCTGAGGTCGTGCAAACACACTCGGCTGTGTGTCAGCGCAACAAGAAAGCGGCGGCCTGGCGATGAAAGAAGGGAGCTAAAGAGTGCAAATAATCATGCCTAACCACTAATTAACAAATGTCATATCTATTTCCAGCCATGAGTCACACACGTGTGACAAACAACAATATCCTTCCTGCCTCTTAAGTGCGGAAAATGTCCGACACAAAGGGTCATTAAGTCATCCCATGATGCTTTGGGGCAAAAACTCTGCTAGCATGGCCTCCTTGCACATAAAAAAACACCCACCCCCCCCAAAAAAAACAAAGGGCCTTTCCGAAATGCTATAAAATTAATGTGATTTCCAGAGTTCTTTATGAATCGCGGCAGATGCCAAATACATAACTTCAAACAAATTGACTTGCAATTATTGGTGGCGGTGCAACACTTCCAGATGTGCAACAGATGGAGGCCGGGGAGACCCAAGGTGTCTCAGACCCGTGCTTTGTGTTATTGTGCAGTAAAAACTGCGGTGTGTGTGTGTGTGTGTGTGTGTGTGTGTGTGTGTGTTTTCAATCACAGTGGGCTGTGGGCTGAGGGTGAAGGGAAGGACAAGAGGGACAGAAATGGAAGAGAAAAAGGGAGTAAAAAGCAAGAAATGGTCATTAAGGAAAGGAGACAATGTAGCTGCTATTATGTAAAGACACATGGTGGGGGATTGAAACATGGAAATGTGATCTCCGCTGCAGCTTCCAGTGCTGGGATTAAATGAAGTGGAAAAAAAGGAACAATTATAGCGCCCCCTCTTTTTTTTTTTTGTGCCGCATATGTTAATAGCTTGCAACACCCCAACATGCAGAAAAGATGCCCGAGCGGGATTTTTCTTTCTGTGATTCTGCCGTCAGCAGCACTGCGTCGTTGTTGCTTTTCAAACAACGTGCATGCAAAACAAATATTTGTCTCCATTTTCCCAAACATGAAACACTTCTTGATGTGACTTTTGAAGGATTTTGTACGGAAATAAACAAAACACTATAGTCATGGACCAATGTCTGTTTTCTGAACATTTAGTGCAGGGGTCACCAACCTTTTTGACACCAAGAGCTACTTCTTGGCTAGTGATTCATGCCAAGGGCTACCAGTTTGATACACACTTCAATAAATTGCCAGAAATAGCCAATTTGCTCAATTGACCGTTAACTCTATGTTATTATTAATAATTAATGATATTTATCTTTGTGGAAAGACTGATCATCTTAATGATTTCTCACAATAAATATATATAGAAACAGATAAATATCAATATGCAACACTTTATTTTATATTTTCTCTAAGTGCACATTTTTCAAATGGAACATTTTCAAATGATCACTTCTAAGACAGTCTTGTGAAATCACAAGATCCCATTTTAACTAGCTAGCCACTAACATTTGTGAACAAATCATGAATGACTTTGCACCATGTTTGTACAAATAATAACTCATGTCAAATACAAAAGTCAACTCTCAATGTTTAAATAAATCATGTCACACTTTGAACTGGACACCAAATCTGTTATCTGTTTCTTTGTCAGTTAGTGAAGACCAAGTCTTTCAAATATTTTCTTGGATTTTCAAATTCTATTTGAGTTTTGTCTCTCTTAGAATTAAAAATGTCAAGCAAAGCGAGACCAGCTTGCTAGTAAATAAATACAATTTAAAAAATCGAGGCAGCTCACTGGTAAGTGCTGCTATTTGAGCTATTTTTAGAACAGGCCAGCGGGCTACTCATCTGGTCCTTACGGGCTACCTGGTGTCACCACGTTGGTGACCCCTGCTTTAGTAGGACTTTCAGCAGTAAAGCAGGGTACTTGTGGACTAATGTCTGTTTTTGCACTATTTAATAGGATTTTGTACAAAAGTAATACACTACAGCTCTGGACCAATGTCTGATTTTGCAGTATTTAGTATTTTATACAAAAAGTAGTCCAGTATAATTCTGGATCAATACCTGTTTTTGCAGTATTTAATAGGATTGCATACAAGTAATACACTATAGTTCTGGACCAATACCTGTTTTTGCAGTATTTAGTATTTCATACAACAAGTAATACACTATAGCTCTGGACCAATGTCTGTTTTTGCAGTATTTAGTATTTTATACAAAAAGTAGTACACTATAGTTCTGGACCAACACCTGTTTTTGCAGTATTTAATAGGATTTTGTACAAAAGTAATACACTACAGCTCTGGACCACTGTCTGTTTTTGCAATACTTAGTATTTCAGACAACAAGTAATACACTATAGTTCTGGACCAACACCTGTTTTTGCAGTATTTAATAGTATTTCATACAACAAGTAATACACTATAGTTCTGGACCAATGTCTGTTTTTGCAGTATTTAGTATTTTATACAAAAATTTGTACACTATAGTTCTGGATCAACACCTGTTTTTGCAGTATTTAATAGGATTTCAGACAACAAGTAATACACTATAGTTCTGGACCAACACCAGTTTTTGCACTATTTAATAGGATTTTGTACAAAAGTAATACACTTTAGCTCTGGACCAATGTCTGTTTTTGCAGTATTTAGTATTTCATACAACAAGTAATACACTATAGTTCTGGACTAACACCTGTTTTTGCAGTGTTTAGTATTTCATACAACAAGTAATACACTATAGTTCTGGATCAATGTCTGTTTTTTCAGTATTTAGTATTTTATACAAAAAGTAATACACTATAGTTCTGGACCAACACCTGTTTTTGCAGTATTTAATAGGATTTCATACAACAAGTAATACACTATAGTTCTGGATCAAGACCTGTTTTTGCAATATTTATTGGGTTTCATACACAAGGTAATACACTATAGTTCTGGACCAATGTCTGTTTTTGCAGTACTTAGTATTTTATACAAAAAGTAGTCCACTATAGTTCTGGACCAACACCTGTTTTTGCAGTATGTAATAGTATTTCGTACAAAAGTAATACACTACAGCTCTGGACCACTGTCTGTTTTTGCAATACTTAATATTTCATACAACAAGTAATACACTATAGTTCTGAATCAATACCAGTTTTTGCAGTATTTATTGGATTTCATGCAAAAATAATACACTATAGTTCTGGACCAATGTCTGTTTTTGCAGTATTTAGTTTTTCATACAACAAGTAATACACTATAGTTCTGGATCAACACCTGTTTTAGCAGTATTTAATACAAAAAGTAATACACTATAGTCATGGATCAATGTCTGTTTTTTGCAGTAGTATTTCATACAAAAAGTAGTACACTATAGTTCTGGACCAATGTCTGTTTTTGCAGTATTTAATAGTATTTCATACAAAAAGTAGTACACTATAGTTCTGGACCAATGTCTGTTTTTGCAGTATTTAATAGTATTTCATACAAAAAGTAATACACTATAGTTCTGGACCAATGTCTGTTTTTGCAGTATTATTTCATACAAAAAGTAACACACTATAATCATGGACAAATGTCTGTTTTCTGAACATTTAGTAGGACTTCAAGCGGAAATGCAGTGTACTTATGGACTAATGTCTGTTGTTGCAGTAAATAGTATTTTATACAAAAAGTAATAAACTATAGTTCTGGATCAATACCTGTTTTTGCAGTATTTAATATGATTTTGTACAAAAAGTAATGCACTATATAGCTCTGGACCAACACCTGTTTTTGCAGTATTTAGTATTTCATACAACAAGTTATGGATCAATACCTGTTTTTGCAGTATTTAATAGGATTTCGTACAAAAAGTAATACACTACAGCTCTGGACCAAAAACTGTTTTTGCAGTATTTAGTTATTAATACAAAAAGTATTACACTATATTTCTGGACCAATGTCTGTTTTTGCAGTATTTAATAGTATTTCAGACAAAACATAATACACTGTAGTTCTGGACCAACACTTGTTTTTGTAGTATTTAGTATTTCGTACAACAAGTAACACACTATAGTCATTGACCAATGTCTGTTTTTGCAGTATTTAGTATTTCATACAACAAACACACTATAGTCATTGACCAATGTCTGTTTTTGCAGTATTTAGTATTTCATACAACAAGTAACACACTATAGTCATTGACCAATGTCTGTTTTCTGAACATTTAGTAGGACTTTAAGCGGAAATGCATTGTACTTATGGACTAATGTCTGTTGTTGCAGTATTTAATAGGATTTTGTACAGAAGTAATACACTATAGTTGTGGACCAATGTCTGTTTTTACAGTATTTAGAATTTTATACAAAAAGTAATACACTATAGTTTTGTACCAACACCTGTTTTTGCAGTATTTAATAGGATTTCATACAACAAGTAATACACTATAGTTCTGGACCAACCCCTGTTTTTGCAGTATTCGATAGTATTTCATACAAAAAGTAACACACTAGAGTCATGGACCCATGTCTGTTTTCTGAACATTTAGTCGGACTTTAGGCAAGGCAAGGCAAGGCAACTTTATTTGTATAGCGCTTTTCATACACAAGGCAGACTCAAAGTGCTTCACAGACAACAAAGTGAAATGAAAGAAAATAAAAGCAAAATTAAAATGCAGACAATAAAAATAAAAACAGTGCAGACGTTAAAAGTTAAAAGATTAAAAGATTTAGCTGAAAGCTAAGGTGAACATAAAAGTCTTCAGTCTAGTTTTAAAAGTAGTGAGAGTTGGGGAGAGTCTGACATCTTCAGGAAGTTTATTCCAGCTATGTGTTGCATAGTGACTGAATGATGATCTCCCTTGATTTGAGTTTACTCTTGGAACCGCTAACAGATTGCTCTCAGAAGATCTTAGTGATCTAGAGGGCGTATATAGTGGGAGCATATCAGTGATATACTTGGGCCCTAGACCATGTAGTGATTTATATGTGAGCAGGAGGATTTTGAAATCTATTCTCTGATGTACAGGGAGCCAATGTAAGGATTTAAGAATTGCTGTAATGTGCTCACATTTTTTGGTCTTTGTTAGAACTCTAGCAGCAGCGTTCTGAACAAGCTGTAGCTGCCTGACAGTTTTTTTGGGAAGACCTGCAAGGAGACCATTACAGTAGTCTAGCCTACTGGTAATAAAGGCATGTACAAGTTTTTCTAAGTCTTGAGCTGACATGAGCCCTCTAAGTCTTTTTACATTTTTGAGGTGATAGTAGGCCGATTTTGTTACTGATTTGATGTGACTGTCGAAATGTAAATCAGAATCTAAAATAACCCCAAGATTTCTGGCTTTATTTGAGGTTTTCAGGGACAGTGATTGAAGGTGTTGGATGACTTTAAACCTTTCTTTTTTAGCACCAAAAACAATTATCTCAGTTTTATCTTCATTTAGTTGTAGGAAATTTTGGCACATCCAGTGTTTGACTTGCTCAATGCACTGGCACAGAAGATCTATGGGGCGATAGTCATTTGGTGATAGCGCTACATAGATTTGGGTGTCATCGGCATAGCAATGATGGTCAATGTTATTATTTTGCATGATTTGTCCTAGTGGGAGCATATAGATGTTAAATAAAGTCGGCCCCAAGATTGAACCTTGGGGGACTCCACACGTTACGTTGGTTGGTTCTGATACAAAGTCACCAATGGAAACAAAATAGTTCCTATCTTGTAGATATGACTTGAACCAGCTTAAAACTGTGCCTGAGATCCCCACCCAGTTTTCCAACCTGTCCAAAAGTATTGAGTGGTCGACAGTGTCAAATGCAGCACTGAGGTCCAAAAGCATTAATACTGAAGTTTTGCCAGAGTCTGTGTTTAGACGGATGTCATTTATAACTTTAAGAAGGGCCGTCTCTGTGCTATGAAGAGGTCGAAATCCTGACTGGAAGTTGTTGTGGCAGCCAGTAGAAGCCAAGAAGTGATTTAGTTGTTGGAGGACAACTTTCTCAATTATTTTACTTATGAATGGTAGATTTGAAATTGGTCTGTAGTTGTTGATAACAGAGGCATCTAGGCTCTGCTTTTTTAGAAGAGGTTTAATGACTGCAGTTTTGAAAGCCTTCGGGAAATTGCCCGATTGAATAGAATTATTAACTATTTGCAAGATGTCTGTTGATAGGCAGTCAAAAACATTCTTAAAGAAGTTGGTAGGTAAAACATCAAGGCAGCAGGTGGATGACTTTAGAGCTGTCACCGTTTCCACTAGAGTTTTAGAGTCTATGGCATTAAAGCTTGCCATCATTGCTATGTTACTTTTGCCTAAATGGGGTGGTGATCCAACTTTTTTACTTGAGATATTGATGGTGCGTCTGATGCCTTCAATTTTATCAGTATAAAAGAATGCAAAGTCATTGCATTTCTGCGTGGAATGGAGTTCGGCTGGTATTTGTGTTGGGGTTTAGTCAGTCTGTCAACGATTGTGAATAGGGTTTTGGCCTTATTTGTGTTGCTGTTTATGATATTGGAGAAGAATGTTTCTCTAGCACTTTTTAAGACTAAATTGTAGGCCTGGAGGCTCTCTTTATAGATGTCATGGTGAATATGAAGTTTTGTATTCCGCCAGATTCGTTCAGCCTTCCTGCACTCTCTTCTCTGGGCTGTTACAGCAGCAGATTTTCTCCAGGGTGCCTTTAAGCGGAAATACTTTGTAGTTATGGACTAATGTCTGTTTTTTCAGTATTTAATATTAGATTTTTATACAAAAGGTAATACATTATAGTCTTAAAACCAATGTCTGTTTTTGCAGTATTTAGTAGGACTTTAAGCAGCGATGGACTGCTGCCTGTTTTTGGTGTATTTAGTATTTTGTATAAAAAGTAATACACTATAGCCATGGACTAATGCCTTTTTTTGCAGTATTTAGTATTTCATACAAGAAGTAATGCACTACAGTTATGGACTAATGTCTGTTTTTGCAGTATTCAATAGCATTTTATACAAGAAGTAACACACTAAAGTTCTGGACCAATGCCTATTTTTCATACAGATTTCATACAACAAGTAATACACTAGAGTTATGAATCAATACCTGCTCTTGAAGAATATAGAAGTATTTAAATAGTTATTGACAAATGCCTGTTCTTGCAGTATTTCATACAAGTATGAACAGATGTCTGTTTTTGCAGTATTTAAAACGATTTCATACAAAAAGTAATACACTACAGTTATGAACCAATACCTGCTCTTGCAGAATGTACAAGTATTTTTTGATGAATGCCTGTTCTTGCAGTATTTAGTAGGATTTCATACAAAAAGTAATACACAACAGTTATGAAACAATACCTGCTATTGCAGAATATACAATTATCTAAAGTATGGACAAATGCCCGTTTTTACAGTATTTAGTAGGATTTCATACAAAAAGTAATGCACCACTGTTTGTTTTCGTGACAGAATATAGAAGTATTTTTGGATGAATGCCTGTTTTTGCAGTATTTAGTAGGACTTCATACAACAAGTAATACACCATAGCAATGGACAGATGTCTGTTTTTACAGTATTTAGTAGGATTTCATACAAAAAGTAATACACTACAGTTATGAACAAATACCTGTTATTGCAGAATATAAAAGTATTTAAAGTAATACACCACAGTTATGGACAAATGTCTGTTTTTGCAGTATTTAGTAGGATTTCATACAAAAAGTAATGGACCATAGGA
Source organism: Entelurus aequoreus (assembly GCF_033978785.1). Taxonomy (NCBI): domain Eukaryota; kingdom Metazoa; phylum Chordata; class Actinopteri; order Syngnathiformes; family Syngnathidae; genus Entelurus; species Entelurus aequoreus. The sequence continues at coordinate 743,820 of NC_084742.1, read as the reverse complement.
ATGGACAGATGTCTATTCTTGCAGTATTTAGCAAGATTTCATACAACAAGTAATACACCAAAGTAATGGATGTATCCCTGTTTTTGCAGTATTTAGTAGTATTTCCTACAAAAAGTAATACACTACAGTTATGAACCAATACCTGCTCTTGCAGACTACAGAATTATTTGTTATGGACAAATGTCTGTTTTTACAGTATCTAGTAGGATTTCATACAACAAATAATGGACCATAGGAATGGACTGTTCTTGCAGTATTTAACACGATTTAATACAACAAGTAATACATTATAGTCATGGACATATGCCTGTTTTTGCAGTATTTAGTAGGAGTTCATACAACAAGTAATACACTACAGTTATGAACCAATACCTGATCTTGCAGACTATAGAAGTATTTAAAGTAAAACACCATAGTTATGGACAAATGCCTGTTTTTACAGTATTTAGTAGGATTTCATACAACAAGTAATGGACCATGAATCTTGCAATGTTTAGCAAGATTTCATACAACATGTAATACACCATAGTAATGGACATATGTCTGTTTTTACAGTATTCAGTAGGATTTCAAAGAAAAAGTAATACACTACAGTTATGAACCAATACCTGCTCTTGTAGAATGTAAAGGTATTTAAAGTAATACACCATAGTTATGGACAAATGTCTGTTTTTGCAGTATTTAGTAGGATTTCATACGAAAAGTAATACACTACAGTTATGAACCAATACCTGCTATTGCAGAATATAGAAGTATTTAAAGTAATACACCATAGTTATGGACAAATGCCTGGTTTTACAGTATTTAGTAGGATTTCATACAACAAGTAATACACCATAGTAATGGACATATGTCTGTTTTTGCAGTATTTAGAAGGATTTCATACAAAAAGTAACACACTACAGTTATAAACCAATATCTGCTCTTGCAGACTATATAATTGTTTTTTATGGACAAATACCTGTTTTTACAGTATCTAGTAGGAGTTCATACAAAAAGTAATACACTACAGTTATAAACCAATACCTGATCTTGCAGAATATAGACGTGTTTAGAGTAAAACACCATAGTTATGGACAAATGCCTGTTTTTACAGTATTTAGTAGGATTTCTTACAACAAGTATTACACCATAGTAATTGACATATGCCTGTTTTTACAGTATTTAGTAAGATTTCATACAAAAAGTAATACACTACAGTTATGAACCATCTTGCAGAATATAGAAGTATTTAGAGTAAAACACCATAGTAATGGACAAATGCCAGTTTTTACAGTATTTAGTAAGATTTCATACAAAAAGTAATGGACCATAGTAATGGACATATGTCTGTTTTTGCAATATTTAGAAGGATTTCATACAACAAGTAATGCACTACAGTTATGAACCAATACCTACTATTGCAGAATATAGAAGTATTTAAAGTAATACACCATAGTAATGGACAAATGCTTGTTTTTACAGTATTTAGTAGGATTTCATACTACAAGTATTACACCATAGTAATGGACATATGTCTGTTTTTACAGTATTTAGTAGGATTTCATACAAAAAGTAATGGACCATAATAAAGGACAGATGTCTGTTTTTGCAATATTTAGAAGGATTTCATACAAAAAGTAATACACTACAGTTATGAACCAATACCTACTATTGCAGAATATAGAAGTATTTAAAGTAAAACACCATAGTTATGGACAAATGCCTGTTTTTACAGTATTTAGTAGGATTTCATACAAAAAGTAATACACTACAGTTATGAACCAATACCTGCTCTTGCAGAATATAGAATTATTTTTGATTAATGCCTGTTCTTGCAATATTTAGAAGGATTTCATACAAAAAGTAATACACTACAGTTATGAACCAATACCTGCTATTGCAGAATATATTATTTTTTAAAGTAATACACCATAGTTATGGACAAATGCCTGTTTTTGCAGTATTGTAGGATTTCATACAAAAAGTAATGCACCAATGTTTGTTTTCGTGAGTATCTAGTAGGATTTTACACAAAAAGTAATGCATTAGCAGTTATACGTAAAAAAAAAAAAAAGAAGTATTTTGGGGGGATTTACTTAAAATCCAACTTTCCTCATCACTTCTAGAAATAATTCAGTAGGCTTCTATACAAAAAACCCAAAATGGAGTAATATTTCATGCAAAAATGAGTGTGGAACATAATGTACTGTATAGAGCAAAAGTTTTTTCTTTAAAATAGTGGAATAATAATAGTGGACAACCTCCAAGAAGACCACCCCCGAGCCCCCCACACACACTAAGGGAGGGGGTATCACTTCCTTGCATATTGTACCTGCATGCTAATCCAAGTGAGCGAGCCCCTGGCTGCTGTCACACACTTTTCACCTTGTCTTATCTGGAAGACCTTCTTCTCCTACGCAGAAGAAAAGCCAGCCTTTTCTCGCTTTTATTTGTTTGCTGCAAAAGGATCATTAGCAGATAATGATCCCCCCCCCCCCCCGCCCCCCACTGCTAGGTTTGGGTGCCGTGATGGGCATCTCGTGTGCATTATTCATCCGTTCACTCCCTCCTCGGCGCCTCTTTCCTGTAACTGTCGTGTTCCCTCTCGCGACCCGACCCAGGCGCCGGGCGGGGCCTTTAGCGGCTCGCCTTCATCTATTATAGATGGCTAATTGTTTATTAAATGCAGGCCTGACCCTATTACGCCTATTACCGCTACGAGCGCCGCACGCCCACGCCGGCTGGCAAGTGGCTTGCAGATTCTGGAAAGATCTAACAAGGAACACTGCGAAGACGACGAAGAAGAGGAGGAGGATGAGGAGAAGGGAAAAAAAAAAGTGTGTGCCGTCTTGGCCTGAGAAGATGGAGGCAAAGACAAGAAAAGAGGAGCTTAAAGAGACGCTTTGCCTCTCATTACACTGACTCCTAATCTACCTCTGCCCTTTGCAGGACAATCTCTGCTC
>NC_084742.1:698375-735875 GCF_033978785.1 Entelurus aequoreus | reverse complement strand
AAAAAGTCAAAATACATGTAGAATTACTTATTAAAAAAACGGAAATGACTGAAAGTAGTTGAGATAGTTGTGTTTATTTATCACGCTGCCATGTTGTAGCGTTAGCCTTGTGATGCTAGCATGCTAGCTACAGTGTGTAAAAAGTCAAAATACATGTCGAATTACTTGTTAAAAAAGGGAAATGACTGAAAGTAGTTAAGATAGTTGTGTTTATTTATTACGCTGCCATGTTGTAGCATTAGCCTTGTGATGCTAGCATGCGAACTACAGTTTATTTACAATTTATTTTTACCATGAATTGATTAACGTGGACTCCGACTTAAACAAGTTGAAAAACTTATTGGGGTGTTACCATTTAGTGGTCAATTGTATGGAATATGTACTGTACTGTGCAATCTACTAATAAAAGTCTCAATCAATCAATTACGCTGCCATAATGTAGCATTAGCCTTATGATGCTATCATGCTAGCTACAGTGTGGAAAAAGTCAAATTACATGTCGAATTACTTATTAAAAAATGGGAATGACTGAAAGTAGTTAAGATAGTTGTGTTTACTTATTACACTGCCTTATGATGCTAGCTACAGTTTGTAAAAAGTCAAAATAAATGTAGAATTGCTTATTAAAAAATGAAAATGACTGAAAGTAGTTAAGATAGTTGTGTTTATTTATTACACTGCCATGTTGTTTTTGATTGATTGATTGAGACTTTTATTAGTAGGTTGCACAGTGAAGTACATATTCCGTACAATTGACCACTAAATGGTAACACCCGAATAAGTTTTTCAACTTGTTTAAGTCGGGGTCCACTTAAATTGATTCATGATACAGATATATACTATCATATATACTATCATCATAATACAGTCATCACACAAGATAATCACATTGAATTATTTACATTATTTACAATCAGGAGTGTGGAGGGGGGGTTGGGTGGGGGGGTGGGGGGGGGGGGGGGGATATGGACATCAAGTAGTGGACATAGAGAGAGAGAGAGAGAGAGAGAGAGAGAGAGAGAGAGAGAGATCAGAAGGCATAAGAAAAAGTATCTGCATTTGATTGTTTACATTTGATTATTAGCAATCCGGGGAGGGTGTTAGTTTAGGGTTGTAGCTGCCTGGAGGTGAACTTTTATAGCGGTTTTGAAGGAGGATAGAGATGCCCTTTCTTTTATACCTGTTGGGAGCGCATTCCACATTGATGTGGCATAGAAAGAGAATGAGTTAAGACCTTTGTTAGTTGGGAATCTGGGTTTAACGTGGTTAGTGGAGCACCCCCTGGTGTTGTGGTTATGGCGGTCATTTACGTTAAGGAAGTAGTTTGACATGTACTTCGGTATCAGGGAGGTGTAGCGGATTTTATAGACTAGGCTCAGTGCAAGTTGTTTAACTCTGTCCTCCACCTTGAGCCAGCCCACTTTAGAGAAGTGGGTAGGAGTGAGGTGGGATCTGGGGTGGAGGTCTAGAAGTTACCTGACTAGCTTGTTCTGAGATGTTTGGAGTTTAGATTTGAGGGTTTTGGAGGTGCTAGGGTACCAGGAGGTGCATGCGTAATCGAAAAAGGGTTGAACGAGAGTTCCCGCCAGAATCCTCAAGGTGCTTTTGTTGACCAGAGAGGAAATTCTGTAGAGAAATCTCGTTCGTTGGTTAACCTTTTTGATTACCTTGGTTGCCATTTTATCACAGGAAAGATTAGCCTCTAGAATGGAACCTAGGTAGGTGACCTCATCTTTCCTGGTGATGACACTGTCACCTACTTTTATGGTGACAGTAGCATAGCCTTATGATGCTAGCATGCTAGCTACAGTGTGTAGAAAGTCAAAATACATGTAGAATTACCTTTTAAAAAAATGGAAATGACTGAAAGTAGTTAAGATAGTTGTGTTTACTTATTACACTGCCTTATGATGCAAGCTACAGTTTGTAAAAAGTCAAAATACATGTAGAATTACTTATTAAATAATGGAAATGACTGAAAGTAGTTAGTTGTGTTTATTTATTACGCTGCCATGTTGTAGCATTAGCCTTGTGATGCTACAGTGTGTAAAACGTCAAAATACATGTAGAATTACTCATTAAAAAATGGAAATGACTGAAAGTAGTTGATATAGTTGTGTTTATTTATTACGCTGCCATGTTGCAGCATTAGCCTTGTGATGCTACAGTGTGTAAAAAGTCAAAATACATGTAGAATTACTCATTAAAAAATGGAAATGACTGAAAGTAGTTGAGATAGTTGTGTTTATTTATTACGCTGCCATGTTGTAGCATTAGCCTTGTGATGCTACACTGTGTAAAAAGTCAAAATACATGTAGAGTTACTCATTAAAAAATGGAAATGACTGAAAGTAGTTGATAAAGTTGTGTTTATTTATTACGCTGCCATGTTGTAGCATTAGCCTTGTGATGCTAGCTACAGTGTGTAAAAAGTCAAAATACATGTAGAGTTACTCATTAAAAAATGGAAATGACTGAAAGTAGTTGATGAAGTTGTGTTTATTTATTACGCTGCCATGTTGTAGCATTAGCCTTGTGATGCTACAGTGTGTAAAATGTCAAAATACATGTAGAATTACTCATTAAAAAATGGAAATGACTGAAAGTAGTTGATAAAGTTGTGTTTATTTAATACGCTGCCATGTTGTAGCATTAGCCTTGTGATGCTAGCTACAGTGTGTAAAATGTCAAAATACATGTAGAATTACTCATTAAAAAATGGAAATGACTGAAAGTAGTTGATAAAGTTGTGTTTATTTATTACGCTGCCATGTTGTAGCATTAGCCTTGTGATGCTACAGTGTGTAAAATGTCAAAATACATGTAGAATTACTCATTAAAAAATGGAAATGACTGAAAGTAGTTGATAAAGTTGTGTTTATTTAATACGCTGCCATGTTGTAGCATTAGCCTTGTGATGCTAGCTACAGTGTGTAAAAAGTCAAAATACATGTAGTTACTCATTAAAAAATGGAAATGACTGAAAGTAGTTGATAAAGTTGTGTTTATTTATTACGCTGCCATGTTGTAACATTAGCCTTATGATGCTAGCCTGCTAGCTACTCATTGCCATCTGGGAGTATCAATGAAAAAAATAATGTATAATTAATGCTAAAAAACTGGGTAGTTGTGTAGAAATGGAGGAGCGATAGAGCAATGGAGTACTTTATTCCACTGCAGCGTCGATTAAGCCGCGGCATGCCCTCCGCCAGGAGTAAGTAATCATCACGAAGGCTACATGGCGATTAGCCGAGTGTTTACAAATAACTCGGAACAAACGAGCGCATAGGTGAGCGAGCACGTACGCCAACACGACCCTGGAATAAATGCAAATATCTCGTCCGGGCGCAAACACCTCCGCGCATTATGGCATTTGTCATGTTCAGTCGGCGCCGTCATTGCACGAACAGTGTGCGCTAATGTGTGTAATCTGCTTTGCAACACATCAATTATGATGGATATTGCTCCGGCGCCACGCTTCCAGCCCCCCCCCCCCCCCCCCCCCCTCAGCCCGCCTGCAGGGGAAATCAGTCTTCTCTTGTTAGGCAACCTGTTTAGTAAATAATGATCCACTTTGAGGCTGGCTGATGCCGTAAAATGCAATATATATGTGTGTGTCTGTGTGTGTGTGTGTGTGTGTGTGTGTGTGTGTGTGTGTGTGTGTGTGTGTGTGTGTGTGTGTGTGTGTGTGTGTGTGTGTGTGTGGGGTAGCGCTCCGGTGCACATGGACTCCATCAAAAACACACTTAATGTGAAAGCTGGAATTGAATCACGCCGCCGCTGTGAACGCCACCTTCAGAGACGAGGAGGCCGTATGTAAAGAAGAAAAAAAAACAAGTATAAATATTATCTGTGGCTTGTTGAAGTGTTTCCAGAGCTGGTCTGCGCTAAAGGACACAACACAAGTTCAATATTTACATCTTGCCTTCTTGTCACGTCAAATGGGATCCCTCGCTTGCTTCGCGAGCGACATCTCCGCCGGACATTGCCGGTTTTGCCAGCAGAGGAGCATGTTCGGCAGCGCGCACGCACAGAGTACATGCAAGCAGACACAGGGTGGAGACAGAAAAGGGAGAACGGACGCATTTTGGCCTAAAAAGTAACGATAAAGGTGAAGTTACAACACTGAAACGCCCTCAGGAAGAGCTGCTTTAAGACATAGATAGATACATACAAACCCCGTTTCCATATGAGTTGGGAAATGGTGTTAGATGTAAATATAAACGGAATACAAAGATTTGAAAATCATTTTCAAGCCATATTCAGTTGAATATGCTACAAAGACAACATATTTGATGATCAAACTGATAAACATTTTTTTTGTGTGCAAATAATCATTAACTTTATAATTTGATGGCAGCAACACGTGACAAAGAAGTTGTGAAAGGTGGCAATAAATACTGATAAAGTTGAGGAATGCTCATCAAACACTTATTTGGAACATCCCACAGGTGAACAGGCTAATTGGGAACAGGTGGGTGCCATGATTGGGTATAAAAGTAGATTCCATGAAATGCTCAGTCATTCACAAACAAGGATGGGGCGAGGGTCACCACTTTGTCAACAAATGCCTGAGCAAATTGTTGAACAGTTTAAGAACAACCTTTCTCAAGCAGCTATTGCAAGGAATTTAGGGATTTCACCATCTACGCTCCGTAATATCATCAAAGAGAATGTGGAGAAATCACTGCACGTAAGCAGCTAAGCCCGTGACCTTCCATCCCTCAGGCTGTACTGCATCAACAAGCCACATCAGTGTGTAAAGGATATCACCACATGGGCTCAGCAACACTTCAGAAAGCCACTGTCAGTAACTACAGTTGGTCGCTACATCTGTAAGTGCAAGTTAAAACTCTCCTATGCAAGGCGAAAACCGTTTATCAACAACACCCAGAAACGCCGTCGGCTTCGCTGGGCCTGAGCTCATCTAAGATGGACTGATACAAAGTGGAAAAGTGTTCCGTGGTCTGACGAGTCCACATTTCAAATTGTTTTTGGAAACTGTGGACGTCGTGTCCTCCGGACCAAAGAGGAAAAGAACTATCCGGATTGTTATAGGCACAAAGTGTAAAAGGCAGCATGTGTGATGGTATGGGGGTGTATTAGTGGCCAAGACATGGGTAACTTACACATCTGTGAAGGCACCATTAATGCTGAAAGGTACATACAGCTTTTGGAGCAACATATGTTGCCATCCAAGCAACGTTACCATGGACGCCCCTGCTTATTTCAGCAAGACAATGCCAAGCCACGTGTTACATCAATGTGGCTTCATAGTAAAAGAGTGCGGGTACTAGACTGGCCTGCCTGTAGTCCAGACATTGAAAATGTGTGGCACCTGCAATGTGAGAAGGGAGACCCCCGGACTGTTGAACAACTTAAGCTGTACATCAAGCAAGAATGGGAAACGCCATGGGTGGATCTACACCTGACATCCACTGTAATGATACCAAGTACAGGCGCGTATCTAGTCAATAATACTATGATTACATCAATATTTTTTACCGTCGCACAATCTTTTTTCCTTTAAAAAAAAATCCCATTATGTTTATTAACTCAGGAAATACGTCCCTGGACTAATGTTGTCCCGATACCAATATTTTGGTACCGGTACCAAAATTATTTCGATACCTTTAGGTACTTTTCTAAATAAAGGGGACCACAAAAAATGGCATTATTGGCTTTATTTTAACAAAAAATCTTAGGGTACATGAAACATATGTTTATTATTGCAATTTTGTCCTTAAATAAAATAGTGAACATACTAGACAACTTGTCTTTTATTAGTAAGTAAACAAACAAAGGCTCCTAATTAGTCTGCTGACGTATGCAGTAACATATTGTGTCATTTATCATTCTATTATTTTGTCAAAATTATGAAGTGGTAGAAAAGTAATTATTAATCTGCTTGTTCATTTACTGTTAATATCTGCTTAATTTCTCTTTTAATTTCACTTCTGTTAAAATGTAATAATCACTTATTCTTCTGTTGTTTGATACTTTACATTAGTTTTGGATGATACCACAAATTTGGGCCGGTACTTTTCAGAGGCAATATAGTACCGAATCTGATTCATTAGTATCGCGGTACTATACTAATACCAGTATACCATACAACCCTACCCTGGACACATGAGGACTTTGAATATGACCAATGTACGATCCTTTCACTACTTGGTATCGGATCGATAGCTAAATTTGAGGTATCATCCAAAACTAATGTAAAGTATCAAACAACAGAAGGATAAGTGATTATTACATTTTAAAAGAAGTGTACAGAGAACATGTTGAAACTGAAAATACGCAGATATTAACAGTAGATGAACAATCATCCATTTTTTGACAGCTTGTCCCTCATAATTTTGACAAAATAGAATGATAAATGACACAATGTGTTACTGCATACAAATTAGGAGCCTTTGTTTGTTTACTTACTAATGAAAGACAAGTTGTCTTGTATGTTCACTATTTTATTTAAGGACAAAATTGCAATAATAAACATATGTTTCATGTACCCTAAGATTTTTTGTTAAAATAAAGTCAATAATGCCATTTTTTGTGATCCACCTTATTTAGAAAAGTACCGAAAAGTATTGAAATACATTTTGGTACCGGTACTAAAATATTGGTATCAGGACAACCCTAGTCACTATTATGGACAAAAATGGCCATTGAAGTCATTTTTGGACAAGTCCATACTGGCTTTGGGGAAGTTCTTTCTCTTGTTGGGTACCGAATAACTTCAACACAACCCTCCTAAACCTCAGTATAACCATCTCAGGTTCAATCAATCAATCAATCAATGTTTATTTATATAGCCCTAAATCACAAGTGTCTCAAAGGGCTGTTCGATATCTATAAAATACACCCAAGTTGATGCGGACTAACTCAGTCATGCAGAGGTGACTGAGTTAGGCTTTCGGTTGGGAGAAGATTTCATCACAAGGCGTCCAACTTTCAATGGACATTTCGACCCTGAACCACCTCGCCCTCCAGTTGTCCATGCACTAAATTAGTCTGATTTCTCAAATAGTCCGGATCTAAATAGGCATTCTACAACCCATGGAAACACCTTAATCCGCTCATGTTTGGTTTTTGAAAAGTCGGATGAACACACCCGGATTACGCGATTTGAAACCAGGTCTGGAGGGGACCCTTCATGACGCACATGTGCCAGTCTCAAGGCGCGGGATACAACCCTGAAGCAGATACCGTACACTAAAAACATAGCAACAATTGTAAGGAAGAGGAGACAGTTTATTTGATTCACAAGTTCAAACAACAGAACAGAGATTTATTCAAGAAGGTAGCTAAGGAAATGGAGAATGCCGTCTTAATTCGGACTCTAGAACGAAATTTGAATGAGGTGAAAGAGGCCAGGCGAATAATAAACCTCATTACGCTGCGATTGTGCAATCCAAACTGATGAACAATAACTCTGCATTCCACACAACTGGCAAGATAGTCCAGAACCATAGCAACTTTTATCTGGAACAGTAATCAATGTTGGCCCTGCGATGAGGTGGAGACTTGTCCAGGGTGTACACCGCCTTCCGCCCGAATGCAGCTAGGATAGACTCCAGCACCGCCGCCACCCCGAGAAGGACAAGCGGTAGAAAACGGATGGATGGATTCGGAACAGTATCAGTCAGGGCATGAACGGTCTTTTCATTCGGATTTAAAACTCCTTCCACCAATCTACAGAGCCTTTGCTGCCTTTGAATGAACTTCGAGACATTCAAAAGTTTTGTTTCCATTATTCTCGGTCCAAACATTCCTTTGAAAAAAACTCTTCCGTCGGTCTTTATTTGCTTCGGACCTGCATCCGCTCCGATACATTCTTGGTAGTAGCCCATACTTGCCAACCTTGAGACCTCTAATATCGGGAGGTGGGGGGGAGGGTGTTTGGGGGAGGGGGGCGTGGTTGGGGGCGTGGTTATTTACAACTAGAATTCACCAACTCGAGTATTTCATATATATATATATATATATATATATATATATATATATATATATATATATATATATATATATATATATATATATATATATATATATATATGTATGTATGAAATACTTGACTTTCAGTGAATTCTAGCTATATATATATATTTTTATTTTTATTTTATTTACATAGAAAAAAAAACCAAAACTTGAATTTCAGTGTTCCAGTGGCTATCCATTAGATGGCAGTATTGTCCTGTTTAACTTCTCCGTTCATGATGAGTATATCATTTCAGCCGCCATGTCTGTAATTTCCTCGTTCTTCTGCTTCGTATCCTTGTTGTGTGCGCAGTTGTGCACTCTATAAAAGCCCTAGATGTTATGACGTCTTTGGGCAGGCAAGCTGTTTAGTTTGTGGGAAAGCGGACGTGAGAACAGGCTGTCCCCACTCAGTCTCAGGTCCGCATTGAGCTGGAGGGGGCGTGGCCTCCAGCTCCGGCTGAATACCGGGAGTTTGTCGGGAGAAAATCTCTGCCGGGAGGTTGTCGGGCGAGGCGCTGAATATCGGGATTCTCCCGCTAAAAACGGGAGGGTTGGCAAGTATGTAGTAGCGTCATGTTTGTAGCGCAATCCAATAACATTTTATTGATGGTGTCTGCTATTTAACGTCAGCATAGCCGTTAGAGACGTACTATTTCTAATCTGTGACAATATTACAGCGGACATCAGGTACAACTGAGCTCGGCTGTTAATTTGTTAGGAGCCACAGACCCCTATGTGACGTCATAGGTCAACTGGAAAAGCAATACATGTATCCGCCTTAAAAGGAAATAAGCGCCCCCCAGTGTACGGGAGGCACATGGCATATGAGCAATAGTCGCATTAGAGAAAGTGCATGGACACTTGGACTTCACATGTAGGTGTGAAATTACAAAAAAACAAACTATTTGAGAAATAAGACTAATTTAGTGCATGGAAACCTAGTGAGTCCCTGCTCATTTCTTCCTAGCCCCCAGCACAGCTCCTCCATCCTATTCCAGAGCCAGCAAGACATTCTTTCTGCTGCCTCTTCTAACCTGTCTTCCTCTCCTTTCCTGCAATTCCCAGGGCTGTGAGCATCTTCCACACACACTGTGCCGGGAAACACCTACACCTTACCTCAACTGCAAATAGCCAGGTCTGCCACCCTTTGTCTCAGCCTCGTTTAGTTGCTTGCATGCAGTGTTGCTTGGGGCCAATTGGGTAGAAATATAAATTGGACAATGCCGTGCTGGCAATGTGAGACCGCCGTTCTGTCTCCACAAACCATGTCGGGTTCAGGAAGAACTGCTTGGGTTAGACCCTTATCTCTCCAAGACAATTCAATGTTAATGCATTTCAAACCATGTTTGTAGTAGACTCTTCAGCCCCATCTATACATCCATATGGTCCGCAGGGGGCAGCAGTCTCAGTAGAAAAGCCCTGACTTCCAGGTCTCCGGCCACTTTTTCCGAATGGGAATTTAGTTTAGCCAGCCACAAGGCATAATCCCTCCATTTTATCCTACTGTAGACCTACCCCTATCCTCCGGACTGGGCATCCAGACCAGATTCTCAAGCCACTTCAAATTGGTTCCTCTCAATGAAATTAGCACCAGTTCTACTCAGAGCTCCTTCTGTAAGACTGAGCTATCCACCCTATCTCATACGGAAAGTCCAGACACCCTAGGGCAGTGGTTCTTAACCTTGTTGGAGGTACCGAACCCCACCAATTTCATATGCGCATTCACCGAACCCGAACCGTAATCATAAAATGATGTTATTATATTAAAGAAATACTAATAAAGATATATTTTACAAACTGAAAGTTACAGGAATGTACACATGATCCCATGTTTACATCTCATTGTGCAACATGTGAATGTTTTAGTGGGAACTAAATGCGATATCTGAAAAGGGTACACATTATTTCCAAAGCAGGACCCCCACCCAGACATATAATACTAGTACACAGCTCATGAAAAACAATATGTTATAGTAAGTGGGCCAAAACACTTATATTAGAAAATAATCTCATGGAAATGACTGCTGTCATTTGATTACAATAATAAAACATTGAACTTGTTATTTAGTCAGGTTTGGGACAGGTGTGCTGCAGGTGTGACCACAGTGCATGTGCACGTCTGACGTCCCTCACATGTGCTCCACATGAATGCTCAAGGAGTTTTTGCGTTTGCTCACACATGGAAAATTAGAGGGAACATTGTTTGGGGGGTATCCATTTTACGCTGACAGAGAGAAGTTTTTATTTACACGATGAGTCGGGCGTGTCTTGACCTCCGCGGCGGAGGCTCTGCCGAACACCTGAGGCCGACTCACCGAACCCCTAGGGTTCGATCGAACCCAGGTTAAGAACCACTGACCTAGGGAGTAAACTAATCTTGGTTACTTGTATCTGCGATCTTGCCCTTTCGGTTGTTACCTACAGCTTGTAACTATACGTAAAGTTATGAACGTGGATCGACTCAGCTCTCTCTTTGCTGCGATGATGCGATTCAGCAACCACATTATTGCAGACGCTGCTACCTCAATGGTGAACACATTTCAGAGACATTAGAACTTTGTTCTCTCAGGTAAGACCTCGCTACCAATCAGAAGGGTGCAATCCTGAGAACCATGGCCTCAGATTTGGAGGTGCTAAATCCTATCCCAGAGGCTCCACACTTAGCTGTGAACTTTCCCACAATATACGGAAAGTCCTAGCTTGATATGGCTTGATATATCAGGACCACATCTGCAAAAAGCAGAGCTGAGATCCTTAGACACCCAAATTGGACACCCTTTAACAAAGCCTAAAAAATCTGTTCAGAAAAAGTATGAACAGAATGTGTAACAAAGCACGGCCTTGGCAGCTGCCTACGTTTAACCTGAAAGTTATTGCTTGGAATGCGAACCGGGGTCGTACTCCGAATGGTATGTACTGTTGCACCACAAGAGACACCGTCAAATGCTTTTTCCTAGTCTACAAAGCAAATGTGGACCTGTTGGGCAAATTACTCAGCACCCTCCAGTACCCATGCAAGAATGTGGAGCTGGTCCAATGTTCCACAGATAGGACAAAACCCCCAATGCACCTACTGTGGCAGAGGTTCAACTAATGATCATACCCTTCTCTCTTTACTCTGGAATAGACTTTCCCTGGGTGGTTGACAAGTGTCATCCCCTGCCGGTTTCCCCTTTTTGGAAAAGGGAGGACACTACCTTGGACTGCCAATCCGGAGAGACGGTTCCCTTCAACACAATGTGGTAAAGTCCCACAACTTGCATTTTAATTCCATATCTCAAGACATGTTGGACTATTCCATGCTTGCAAATTTGTGGGAGCACTTACAGTGGTGGTCAAAAGTGTACATCCACTTGTAAAGAACATCATGTCATGGCTGTCTTGACTTTCCAATCATTTCTACAACTCTTATTTTTTTTTGTGATAGAGTGATTGGAGCACATACCCAGCAATATGTTTGGAGGAGAAAAGGTGAGGCCTTTAATCCCAGGAACATCATGCCTACCGTCAAGCATGGTGGTGGTAGTATTATGCTCTGGGCCTGTTTTGCTGCCAATAGAACTGCTGCTTTACAGAGAGTAAATGGGATAATGAAAAAGGAGGATTACCTCCAAATGCTTCAGGACATTCTAATATCATTAGCCCGGAGGTTGGGTCTTGGGCGCAGTTGGGTGTTCCAACAGGACAATGACCCCAAACACACATCAAACGTGGTAAAGGAATTGCTAAATAAAGCTAGAATTAAGGTTTTAGAATGGCCTTCCCAAAGTCCTGATTTAAACGTGTGCAATGCAAAAAGTGAAATCTAAGTAAGATGAAATATGTCAAATAAGGGTGATATTTGCTTATTTTCTGTCTGATAAGATCATTCTTCTCACTAAGCAGATTTGATGTTAGAGTCTTTTACTTGTTGTAAGTGTTTTGCTCCTAAATGATGTCAGTAAGATATTACAGCTTGTTGCTGGGATTTGATGAGCTATATTGAGTAAAACATGTTTGAAACTAGAATATCAACTGTTGTGTCATCAACACTCACAAGTATAAAACTACTTTTTTAAAGTCATCATTTCTTACTTCAAGCATGAAAAAAATAATCATGATGCCGAGTGCATATCATTATGTCAAGATAATGGCACTAGCATTTACTTCATTTAAGAATATTTTTTATGGATGTCCGATAATGGCTTTTTGCCGATATCCGATATTCCGATATTGTCCAACTCTTAATTAACGATACCGATATCAACCGATACGATATATAAAGTCGTGGAATTAACACATTATTATGCCTAATTTGAACAACCAGGTATGGTGAAGATAAGGTCCTTTTTAAAAATAATAATAAAATAAAATAAGATAAATAAATTAAAAACATTTTCTTGAATAAAAAAGAAAGTAAACCAATATAAAAAACAGTTACATAGAAACTAGTAATTAATGGAAATGAGTCAAATTAACTGCTAAAGGTTAGTACTATTAGTGGAGCAGCAGCACGCACAATCATGTGTGCTTACGGACTGTATCCCGTGCAGACTGTATTGATATATATTGATATATAATGTAGGAAGCAGAATATTAATAACAGAAAGAAACAACCCTTTTGTGTGAATGAGTGTAAATGATGGAGGGAGGTTTTTTGGGTTGGTGAAATAATTGTAGGTATATCTTGTGTTTTTTATGTTGATTTAATAAAAAAACAAAAAAACAAACAAAAAAAAACGTTACCGATAATTTCGATCTTACATTTTAAAGCATTTATCGGCCGATAATATCGGACATCTCTAATATTTTTCAACATATTGAGCAAAAAGGTCTATTTTTTTTTCTACCAAGAAAAGTGCACTTGTTATTAGTGAGAATATACTTATTTTAAGCTATTTTGGGGTTCATTGAGGTTAGCTAATTTTACTTGTTTTGGAAAGTTTTGACAAGCCGAATTGTCTTGTTCTATTGGCAGATCATTTTGCTTAGTTCAAATAAAAAAAAATGTTTTTTCTTGTTTTTGAACACTGACTTTTTGCAGTGTGGTCAATGCTGAAGAAACAAGTCCATGTCAGAAAAGCAACACATTTAGCTGAACTGCACCAATTTTGTCAAGAGGAGTGGTTCAAAAACTCAAGAAGAAGCTTGTGGATGGCTACCAAAAGTGCCTTATTGTAGTGAAACTTGCCAAGGGGCATATTAACATTGCTGTATGTATACTTTTGACCCAGCACATTTGCTCACATTTTCGGTAGACCCATAATAAATTCATAAAAGAACTAAACTTCATGAATGTTTTTTTGTCACCAATCACTCTATCACAAAAAAAATGGTTGTAGAAATGATTGGAAACTCAAGACAGCCATGACATTATGTTTTTTTACAAGTGTATGTCAACTTTTGACCATGACTGTATGCATTACATTCTGCTCAAGTGTGCACAAGAACCTCTCCAGGGGCGTCCAAAGTGCGGCCCGGGGGCTATTTGCGGCCCGCAGCTAATTGTTTACCAGCCCGCTACACATTCCGGAAATGCTATTGCAAAAATAGAAATAAAACATTAAAAAAAGTTGAATGAGGTGAAATCTAACTAGAAAAAGTTGCAATGTTGACACAAAGCTGCCATGCAGGCTGCTTTTTTCCCCTTTGTCTATCTTTATTTTCATTTTTTTGCCATAGCTCAAAAAAATGTATAAAAACAATCTATGTTATAATGAATTATTGATCTATTAAAGGCTCCAATTATTTCAAATATTTCACTTTAAATTGTTTTCTGTGGAAAATATTGCATATATTGTGTGCGTTTTCTTTGACAAAAGAGCAAAATAATAGTTCAAAAGTAAAATGGACAGATATATCTGAAGCTGATCTCGTGTATCACTTTACGAGTGGGGGACCTTTTGGATCCCAAATATATCTAATGGGATTGTATTGATCTTTTAACTGTGATTACTCAAAAATGTTAAAATAACTCAAATAAATGGTGTCCTTCATTACTGATCTTTTAGGGCTCTAACTACTAAATACTGCATATTTTAGTTTTACTATAAAAAAACAAGGTTGTCTTTGAGAGAAAAGGCTTTTTTTTATTATTACTTTATATCAACCTGAAATTGATATAGAGATTGACTGTAAGCGTTAAATAAATAAAAACATATACACTACCGTTCAAAAGTTTGGGGTCACATTAAAATGTCCTTATTTTTCAATGAAGATAACTTTAAACTAGTCTTAACTTTACAGAAATACACTCTATACATTGCTAATGTGGTAAACGACTATTCTAGCTGCAAATGTCTGCTTTTTGGTGCAATATCTACATAGGTGTATAGAGGCCCATTTCCAGCAACTATCACTCCAGTGTTCTAATGGTACAATGTGTTTGCTCATTGGCTCAGAAGGCTAATTGATGATTAGAAAACCCTTGTGCAATCATGTTCACACATCTGAAAACACTTTAGCTCGTTAGAGAAGCTACAAAACTGACCTTCCTTTGAGCAGGTTGACTTTCTGGAGCATCACATTTGTGGGGTCAATTAAACGCTCAAAATGGCCAGAAAAAGAGAACTTTCATCTGAAACTCCACAGTCTATTCTTGTTCTTACAAATGAAGGCTCGAACACTAAATTGTTTGGGTGACCTCTCTCTCTCTCTCTCTCTCTCTCTTTCTCTGTCTGTCTATGTCCACTACTTGCTGTCCATATCCTACCCCCCCCCCCCACACCCCTGATTGTAAATAATGTAAATAATTCAATGTGATTATCTTGTGTGATGACTGTATTATGATGATAGTATATATGATAGTATATATCTGATAGTATATATCTGTATCATGAATCAATTTAAGTGGACCCTGACTTAAACAAGTTGAAAAACGTATTGGGGTGTTACCATTTAGTGATCAATTGTACGGAATATGTACTTCACTGTGCAACCTACTAATAAGTCTCAATCAATCAATCAATCAAAGACCCCAAACTTTTGAACGGTAGTGTATAATTTGACTTATTTTTTACATTTTAATAACTGAGACCCTTTATGGTCCCCGGGAGCCCTAAAGGTAAAAAAAACCAAAAAAAACAAACATATTTTGTTATGTTTGAAAATGAAAAATATCAAAATGGCCCCCGCATGCTTTCATTTTTCCGTGTGCGGCCCTCAGTGGAAAAAGTTTGGACACCCCTGTCCTATAGCAAACGTCCTCGTATTTTTTTTTTTTGTGAAATATACGTGGACTTCGTTTCCTGTTTTCTTAACATACCGCAGGCTTGAAGAAGCCCAGACCTCTGCGGCCATCCTAAAATTTTGCTTGGCTCTAAAATCCCTCCACATCCTGCTTTGTGCACCAGAATAAAAGACAGGAAGGCGTTTAATTAACATAGCAAGTTGCAAGGAAGCCAACCAACACACGTTTTGACAAAACACACACAATATTCTGCTTTAAAAAAAAAAGAAAGAAAGGATGGCAAGCCTCCACGGGGCCTGCACGCAGCCCACCATGTCGGCCAGAAGCTGGTGAGAGACCTCCGGGAGGGGATCACACGGAGACCCCCCCCCCCCCCTCCGGTCCCCCACGTCAGATCTCCAGTAGACTGCACACTTCAGTCAGTGAGTCGGTGTGTAAGTCAGGGAGTAAGTCGCTCCATCAGCAGAGAGGGGCCCTTTAGTCCAAACATTTTTTAGTGTCAGCATAAAACCCTTAGCTGCACTGGGACTAGCACCCGTGTGTCTTTTCTCCTGCACAAAAAAAAAGCCAAACAGAGATTTTCCCAGCTTTAGCGCAGATTGGGACAGACACCGATGGGTATTCTATTTACTCCAGACAAGCTGCTCCCCGATGTCCCATAAAGCTCCCCTTGCTTGTGAACTAAGCCAGCCAGGGTTAAAGCTCCCCCAGCAAGACTGAGTACCTGCCCACTGGGTGTGTGTCCTATGTTTGTGTGCATCTCCACCGCCCCGTTCCTGCAGTGGAATGGCTTTATTTAGGAAGTGGCAGCAGCAGGAACAGGCGGCCGATAAAAGGAGGAGAGAGCAACGCTGGCCTGCAGCCATGTCAGGCTGCATGTAAGACTTGATACTATTTGATGTCAGGGGGGTTTACTGGAATAAACACTGCTGCTGCTGCACAGTCCACAGTAGCCTGGGTTATACATACATACTGTATATACAACTAGGGTTGGCTATCGAGTATCCATTGGAACCAGGACTAACTTTATGATTCTCCCGGAATCGTTCAAAAGCTTAAATTTCGATTCCTATTTTCAATACCAGTCCGCCGACCGGAAAAAAAAAAGTCAGCCGAACCGGAAGAAGAAGCCGCTGAACACCAACGAAGAAGCGCCCACCGCCGGAAGTGTTAGCATAGCCGAGCGAGTCAGTCAAGCTCAAGCATGGATAGCGGGCGTCGGCGGTCGAAAGTGTGGCTTTACTTTACAAAAAAAAAAGAAATAACCGCGAAATAACAGAGCTCCATGTCCATCAAGAAAGGAGTGGAGAGAGAGCTGCAGATGTACCAGCACGTTCCACCGATACTTATGTCTGACGACCCTGCTGCATGGTGGTGGAACCAACAAGAAGACTTATCCTTTGCTGTCATATCGCGCTTTCTCCTATTTACGCGTTCAAGCTTCTTCCACACCCAGCGAACGTGTATTTTCCACAGCAGGAGACACTATCTGTCCAGAACATCCTGCCTGAGAAGGCGGACATGCTCATTTTCCTGTCTCGGATTTTATACTGTACCTGCTGCTAATCTGGACTGGCTTTTGCAAGTTGTTTCTTATTGTTTATTTGCTTTTCTGCACCAGGTTAGCCCATCAGTGGGAGCACGCTAACATTTTTAAGTACCTGCAGCATCATACACTTGTGTGTGGAAATGTGTTTTCATGAGGTTTCCTGCAGCATCATACACTTATGTGTAAATGTGTTTTCATGAGGTTTCCTGCAGCATCATACACTTATGTGTAAAGGTGTTTTCATGAGGTTTCCTGCAGCATCATACACTTATGTGTAAATGTGTTTTCATGAGGTTTCCTGCAGCATCATACACTTATGTATAAATGTGTTTTCATGAGGTTTCCTGCAGCATCATACACTTGTGTGTAAATGTGTTTTCATGAGGTTTTCAAAAATAAAGCTTTCTTGAGGAAAGTGTACCCCTGGGAAAATGTATTCATAATTTATAATATTTATATTCAAGTTCATATATTTGATATTTATATTCTAGTTGAAAACAGCCCTGTGAGGAATTTATAGTAAAGTTCATAAAAAGTTAATATAATTAAAATTGATGGAGAATGTCAGACTATTTCATTCAGAAAGACGGTAGGTTAGCTAGCTCATTTAAAATATCCTAAACTTTTTTTTTACCCTGCCTCTTAAAAGAATCGGAATCGAGAATCGTCAGGAATCGAAATCGTAACAAAGAATCGGAATCGTAATTGTTCGAATTCAAACGATACCCAACCCTATATATAACTGTTCATATTGTACAGATTTGACTTGTTATCAGGTACTCCTGCCTTATGAGACCTTCCTGATGAACATACTTGCCAACTAGGGGTGTGGGAAAAAATCGATTCGAATTCGAATCGCGATTCTCACTTTGTGCGATTCAGAATCGATTCTCATTTTTAAAAAATCAATTTTTTTTATTTTTATTTTAAATTAATCAATCCAACAAAACAATACAAAGCAATACCATAACAATGCAATCCAATTCTAAAACAAAACCCGACCCAGCAACACTCAGAAGTGCAATAAACAGAGCAATTGAGAGGAGACACAAACACCACACACAACAATTGAGAGGAGACACAAACACCACACACAACAATTGAGAGGAGACACAAACACCACACACAACAATTGAGAGGAGACACAAACACCACACACAACAATTGAGAGGAGACACAAACACCACACACAACAATTGAGAGGAGACACAAACACCACACACAACAATTGAGAGGAGACACAAACACCACACACAACAATTGAGAGGAGACACAAACACCACACACAACAATTGAGAGGAGACACAAACACCACACACAACAATTGAGAGGAGACACAAACACCACACACAACAATTGAGAGGAGACACAAACACCACACACAACAATTGAGAGGAGACACAAACACCACACACAACAATTGAGAGGAGACACAAACACCACACACAACAATTGAGAGGAGACACAAACACCACACAAAAGTAGTGAAACAAAAATGAATATTATCAACAACAGTATCAATATTAGTTACAATTTCAACATAGCAGTGAGTAAAAATCCCTCATTGACATTATCATTAGACATTAATAAAAAAGAACAATAGTGTGACAGTGGCTTACACTTGCATCACATCTCATAAGCTTGACAACACACTGTGTCCAATATTTGCACATAGATAAAATAAGTCATATTTTTGCTTCATTTAATAGTTGAAACAAATGTACATTATTGCAATCAGTTGATAAAACATTGTCCTTTACAATTATAAAAGCTTTTTACTCTGCTTGCATGTCAGCAGACTGGGGTAGATCCTTCTCACATCTATGTATTCCATCAATAGACAATCCTTTTCAATCGGGAAAAAATCGTTTTTGAATCGAGAATCGTGTTGAATTGAAAAAAAAAATCGATTTTGAATGGAATCTTGACCCCAAGAATCGATATTGAATCGAATCGTGGTACACCCAAAGATTCACAGCCCTATTGCCAACCCTCCGGATTTTCCCGGGAGACTCCCGAATTTCAGCGCCCCCTCCCGAAAATCTCCCGGGGCAACTGTTAGAATATTTGTTTCTAAGTTATCACAACAACTTTGTGTTACATTGAGTGCCCGGTGAGAAGCAAACGCTGTCTTTGGAACCTACCAAGAGTAAGGCTCGTAAAACTCCACTGTGTAGGAGGGAAGCAAGATGAAGGTGTTCCTGTTTCTTTCATGTACTACCATCAAACAGAAAGATATTGTCTGACCCAAGGACTATAAAAGCGAAGAGGAAGCAGGACCAGAATCCCCTCCAGGCGACCTCTTTTTTTAACTGTTTTACAAACCTCTTTTTGAACTCGTTTACGACCTTTTCTGTGAAGTGTTTACGACCTTTTCTTTTGAACTGTTCTGTAACCAAAGGCAACACTGTTTACGACCCACTTCCCTTTTGGAAACAGCTGTGGTCATGTGGTCACGGAAAGTCAAATAAAGGAGGAGTTGTACAATCTTTCGCCAGAGCGTGCTGGAGATTGTACAAGAGTACAGTGTCCCGGCGTCTCTCCTCAATTCAGCCAAATTGAATTCTGTCTCTGTTTGATTCTTTGCTTCTTGTCTTGTTTAATAGATGTCATCAGTGTTTGAACCTGACAGCAACCTTTCTCACGATTTCCACCCCGGACAACAATATTGGGGGCGTGCCTTTAGCGTCCTCTCTCACCTGAAAAGGAGACTATTATATATGTCTCCGTTATCCATAGATTTATCTAGAACCCCATAAAGTAGGCAGGCACGGAGCTATTTCTCAGCGTGTGTTTATTCCAGCCGGCACGTTAAAACACTCACACACAACATCCGGATTCCCATCATGCATTGCTTCGAAACTACGGCAAGTAGTAATGTCCAAAACCATAACAGAGACGAAGCAGAAGATCGAAGAAGGGACAGTCATGGCGACGACGAGTAAGAAGAAGAAGTACACTTGCAAGTTCCATAATGATTGGAAAAAAATAATTTCAGTTCATCCAGGACAGCTCGAAGGGGGAGGGGTATGCTGCCTGCACATTTTGTACATCAGAATTCTCTTTTTTATAAATGGTTGATTTATATAGGCTAGTAAGGTAAAGTTTTGTACCTGACAAGTTTCGGCTATCTTGCTTCTGTCAGGTACAAAACTTTACCTTACTAGCCTATATAAATCAACCATTTATAATTACACATTAGTAGGCTAAATGAACCTCTTCAACAGAACAGACTTCTCCATTGAACATGGTGGCCAAACGGATATAATCATTCATGAACAGATTATTTATATATGTATATACAGTCAAGAAAATAAGTATTTGAACACCCTGCTATTTTGCAAGTTCTCCCACTTAGAAATCATAGAGGGGTCTGAAATGTTCATGGTAGGTGTATGTCCACTGTATGAGAGATAACCTAAAAAGAAAAATCCAGAAATCACAATCTATGATTTTTTAACAATTTATGTGTGTGATAAAGCTGAAAATAAGTATTTGAACACCAACATTGATATTTGGTAGAGTAGCCTTTGTTTGCAATTACAGAGGTCAAAGGTTTCCTGTAGTTCTTCACCAGGTTTGCACAGACTGAAGGAGGGATTTTGGCCCACTCCTCCACACAGATCTTCTCTAGATCAGTCAGGTTTCTGGGCTGTCGCTGAGTAACACAGACTTTCAGCTCCCTCCAAAGATTTTCAATTGGATTAAGGTCTGGAGACTGGCTAGGCCACTCCAGAACCTTGATATGGTTCTTACGAAGCCACTTCTTGGTATTCCTGGCTGTGTGCTTTGGGTCATTGTCATGTTGGACGATCCAGCCACGACTCATCTTCAATGATCTGACTGAGGGAAGGAGGTTTTTGGCCAACATCTCACAATACATGGCTGCAGTCATCCTCTCCTTAATACAGTACAGTCATCCTGTCCCATGAGCAGAAAAACACCCCCAAAGCATGATGCTACCACCCCCATGCTTCACAGTAGGGATGGTGTTCTTGGGATGGTATGCAACATTCTTCTTCCTCCCAACATGCATAGTGGAATTATGACCAAAAAGTTCAATTTTGGTCTCATCTGTCCACAAAACTTTCTCCCATGACTCCTCTGGATCATCCAAATGGTCATTGGCAAACTTAACATGTGCTGGTTGAAGCAGGGGAACCTTCCGTGCCATGCATGATTTCAAACCATGACGTCTTAGTGTATTACCAACAGTGACCATGGAAACAGTGGTCCCAGCTCTTTTCAGGTCATTGACCAAGTCTTGCCGTGTAGTCCTGGGCTGATTCCTCACCTTTCTTAGCATCATTGAGACCCCACCAGGTGATATCTTGCATGGGGCTCCACTCCGATTGAGATTGACCGTCATGTTTAGCTTCTTCCATTTTCTAATGATTGCTCCAACAGTGGACCTTTTTTCACCAAGCTGCTTGGCAATTTCTCCGTAGCCCTTTCCATCCTTGTGGAGTTGTACAATTTTGTCTCTGGTGTCTTTGGACAGCTCTTTGCTCTTAGCCATGCTGAATGTTTGGGTCTTACTGATTGTATGGGCTGGACAGGTGTCTTTATGCAGCTAACGACATCACACAGGTGCATCTGGGTCAGGATAATACAGTGGAGTGGAGGAGGACTTTTAAAGGCGGGCTAACGGGTCTTTGAGGGTCAGAATTCTAGCTGATAGACAGGTGTTCAAATACTTATTTTCAGCTGTATCACACGAAATAATTGTTAAAAAATCATATATTGTGATTTCTGGATTTTTTTTTTTAGGTTGTCTCTCATACAGTGGACATACACCTACCGTGAAAATTTCAGACCCCTCCATGATTTCTAAATGGGAGAACTTGCAAAATAGCAGGGTGTTCAAATACTTATTTTCTTGACTGTATATATATATATATATATATATATATATATATATATATATATATATATATATATATAAATATATATATATATGTATATATATATATATATATATATATATATATATATATATATATATATATATATATATATATATATATATACATATATATACATATATATATATATATATATATATATATATATATATATATATATATATATATATATATATATATATATATATATATATATATATATATATATATATGTATATATATATCTAAGAAATACTTGAAAATATATACACCCCCCTCTCTAATAACTAAAGTTCCTTGGGTGAATAATGTAAACTCACTACACCGGTATGTTTTAGCGCTTTCATGGCGAGTTTACTGACAGATATAAGCAAGAACTTTACACTACTTTATATTAGAAATAGCAACAGTGGAGGATGAAAGTCCCATAACAAGAAGATAGAGAAAAAGAAGAAACAACACAGACTACAAAGGACTTATGCAGATCCCAAATACAGATCAGCAGGTACCAGAAGGTAAGAAAAGTTGCTTTTGCATAATATTGCGAAACAAAACACCAGATAATATGTCTTACCTTATACACACACCATAATAATACTCCTATGTTGAAGCACAGTACAATCCATCAAGCGGCACAACTTCATAGCTTACCAAAGTCCTACTAAAACATTTTGATACATTTTTGAGAGCCATGTGTAATTTTCTATACTTTCAATGGAACATATAACATTTTGGTGTTGTTTACTCGAGTCATATTGCAGCCCACACGTATCTCGTATGTGTGACTGCCATCTACTGGTCACACTTATCATTTCACCATGTACCAAATAAAATTGCTTCGAGGTTGGTAAGCACAGCCAAAATGATTCCGTACATTAGGCACACCGGGTCGTAAGGCACACTGTCGAGTTTTGGGACAATGAAAGGATTTTATAGTCCGAAAATATGGTACATCTATTTAGAAAATACATGTAAATAGTAGCAAATTAAATCAAATATCGGCAAATGCACCTGCGAAGCAAATGTAAAATCCAAATAGTTCCTGCCTGCAAAATAAGTTTGTAAAGTCCAGCTGCTGTCATCACCAGCAAACTAAAAAATAAGTAAAAAAAAAAAGGAGGTGAAGTATAAATAGAGCGTCTGGCATTTGTGGCCTCTGCGAGATGCCATCATTCAGTCTGATTCCCAGCTAAAACAACACAGCCTTCTTCAGATGCAGCGTCTCAGCCAACTGCTCATTCGTTAGCCGCCTTCTTATAATCGCCGTCACGCCGAGGTCGCGTGGTGGTGCTGTTTTGCCAGGTGGACGTTTGCCGGCTGGTTTGATCCAAAGCAGCTGGCCTTTGCTGGGACGCCGTACCCAAATGAGTCTGGAGGAATGGGCCTGTGTAAACAAACAGCACATCCCGGCACAGGACGGAGCATCTGCCGGCCATTAAGACGCTCATATCTGTCTTCAATCCGTCTCAAAATAAACCAGAGCTTGCGGATAAACAAAAAAGGGGGCCGCGGGCACCATTATTCTTTATTACAGAACGTTGTTTGGAATGCACATCTGCAATGCCTTAACGTCTGCAAACAAGCACGGGTTACGGTAAGTGTGGGTGTCACACACCTCATATTTGCACTCAATTTTTCATAATAGTGCAGAACAAACTATTTAAAACACTAGTCGAAGGTTGTCCCGATACCAATATTTTAGTACCAAAAAGTATTTCGATACTTTGATAGCTTTCTAAATAAAGGGAACCACAACAAATGGCATTATTGGCTTTATTTTAACAAAACATCTTACAGTACATTAAACATAGTTTCTTATTGCAATTTTGTTCTTAAATAAAATAGTGAGCATACGAGACAACTTGTCTTTTAGTAGTGAGTAAGCAAACAAAGACTCCTAATTTGGCGGCTGACATACGAAGTAATATATCGTGTCATTTTCCATTGTCAAAATTATAAAGAACAAGCTGTAAAAATTTATTATTAAAGGCCTACTGAAATGAAATGTTTTTATTTAAACGGGGATAGCAGATCCATTCTATGTGTCATACTTGATCTTTTCGCGATATTGCCATATTTTTGCTGAAAGGATTTAGTAGAGAACATCGATGATAAAGTTCGCAACTTTTGGTCGCTGATAAAAAAGCCTTGCCTGTAGCGGAAGTAGCGTGACGTCACAGGTTGAAAGGCTCCTCACATCTGCACATTGTTTACACCAGCAGCGAGAGCGATTCGGACCGAGAAAGGGACGATTACCCCATTAATTTGAGCCAGGATAAAAGAATCGTGGATGAGGAACGTGAGAGTGAAGGACTAGAGTGCAGTGCAGGACGTATCTTTTTTCGCTCTGACCGTAACTTAGGTACAAGCTGGCTCATTGGATTCCACACTTTCTCCTTTTTCTATTGTGGATCACGGATTTGTATTTTAAACCACCTGGGATACTATATCCTCTTGAAAATGAGAGTCCAGAACGCCAAATGGACATTCACAGTGACTTTTATCTCCACGACAATACATCGGCGAAGCACTTTAGCTACGGAGCTAACGTGATAGCATCGTGCTTAAATGCAGATAGAAACAAAAGAAATAAGCCCCTGACTGGAAGGATAGACAGAAGATCAACAATACTACTATCAGGAGACACCGAACCAAACACTGGACATGTAACTACACGGTTTATGCTGTGCCGCCTGTCCAAGCCTAGCAATGCTGTGGCTAACGATGCCCTTGAAGCTAACTTAGCTACAGCACCTTGTGAGAGCTATGATAAAAACATTAGCGCTCCACCTACGCCAGCCCTCATCTGCTCATCAACACCCGTGCTCACCTGCGTTCCAGCGATCGACAGAGCGACGAAGGACTTCACCCGATCATCCATGCGTCGGATAGCGCGTCTGCTATCCAACTCAAAGTCCTCCTGGTTGTGTTGCTGCAGCCAGCCGCTAATACACCGATCCCACCTACAGCTTTCTTCTTTGCAGTCTTCATTGTTCATTAAACAAATTGCAAAAGATTCACCAACACAGATGTCCACAATACTGTGGAATTATGTGATGAAAACAGAGCTTTTTGTATTGGATACAATGTGTCCGAATACTTCCGTTTCAACCATCGACGTCACACGCATACGTCATCATACATAGACCTTTTCAACCGGAAGTTTCCCGGGAAATGTAAAATGTCACTTTATAAGTTAACCCGGCCGTATTGGCATGTGTTGCAATGTTAAGATTTCATCATTGATATATAAACTATCAGACTGCGTGGTCGCTAGTAGTGGCTTTCAGTAGGCCTTTAAAACTCTTGTTCATTTACTGTTAATATCTGCTTATTTTCTCTTTTAACATGTTCTATCTACACTTCTGTTAACATGCAATAATCACTTATTCTTCTGTTGTTTGGATACGTTACATTAGTTTTGGATGATACCACACATTTGGGTATCGATCCGATACCAAGTAGTTCCAGGATCATACATTGGTCATATTCAAAGTCCTCATATGCTCAGGGACATATTTCCTGAGTTTATAAACATAATATACATTTTAAAAAAAGAAAAAAGATTTTGTGATGCTAGAAAAATATAGTATTATCGACTAGATACGGTCCTGTACTTGGTATCATTACAGTGGATGTCAGGTGTAGATCCACCCATGGCGTTTGTTTACATTGTGACGCCGGTGAGCTACGGTGTGTAGTCAAGCATGTTTAGCTATTCCTCGTCCTGCAGGGAAACTTACTTTATTTGTCGCCATGGAGACCAGGATTAGTGATTTAGAAGTACCGCATTTTTCGGAGTATAAGTCGCACCTGCCGAAAATGCATAATAAAGAAGGGAAAAAACATATATAAGTCGCACTGGAGTATAAGTCGCATTTTGTGGGGAAATGTATTTTCTAAAAGCCAACAGCAAGAATAGACATTTGAAAGGCAATTTAAAATGTCTAAAGAATAGTGAACAACAGGCTGAATAAGTGTACGTTATATGAGGCATAAATAACCAACTGCTATGTTAACCTCACATACCGTATTTCCTTGAATAGCCGCAGGAGCGCTAATTAATTTAAAACCTCCTGTCACTCCTGCGTTTACCGGAAACGGGCGGGATGGCCGTGCATGCGCTAATTATTTTAAAACCTCTTCTCACTCCGGTGTTTACCAAAAGGAATCCGGTAAATTTAGGCGTGCGCTTTGAGTGTGATGTAAGCATACCATCATGAAAAGCACATTTAATTAAAAAAAACGTTATTATGGTCTTACCTGTACTTATGAATGGAGTCCATTTGCAGCTCCTTCTGACCAAGAGCATCGATAACTTGTTTATAGAAGTCTTCATTATTTTCTTTCTTCCGTTTTAAAAGTCTCTGTCTCGATGGAGATATTCCTTTAATTATTACCTCCTGCTTCCATTGAAAGTCCAGTTTAGAAAACTGTTTTATTTTAGATAGCGGTATGTAATCCTCCTTGTTAAAAGTTCAGGCAGAGACTGCGTGTGTTCACTTCTTCTGCAGTACCGGAAGT
The DNA here is from genome assembly GCF_033978785.1 of Entelurus aequoreus. Taxonomy (NCBI): domain Eukaryota; kingdom Metazoa; phylum Chordata; class Actinopteri; order Syngnathiformes; family Syngnathidae; genus Entelurus; species Entelurus aequoreus. The sequence goes on along the minus strand of NC_084742.1, from coordinate 709,744 downwards.
CGCAAGAAGGATCACTAGCGCAGCAGCGCCCTCTACCACCAGGAGGCGGGAGTCATTTCATGACTCATACAGTATTTGACACACGCAGCTACGGTATATTAATAAAACATAGCTGCTTACTGTTCTTTTTAGCATACTGTACCGGTATTCAATAGCTTGGACCTTAAATCCTACTGAATAGACCTTTATCTTTTTTCCTTTGTGCGATTGTAAACTACTGAAAGCAGCTTCCTCCATTTTGAAAATGAGGACAGGTAAAGCGTCACTCGTGACGTAACGAATTTGACCCGGTGGAAGTTCTAGCCATATGCTAAATATTTTGCGAAACGAGTTTGACCCGGCGAAAATTATAGACATGTGATAATAAAATTAATATTTTGCGAAACGAATTTGATCCGGCGTCAATAATGAACCGGCAATAAGGCCAAGAATGCGTTAATTATTTTGAGAAACGAGTTTGACCCGGCAGTAATTCTAGACGTGCGAATACTATATTCCCTGCGCCAATTCAAGGAAATACGGTATTATGGTAAGAGTCATTCAAATAACTATAACATATAGACCTTGCTATATGTTTACCAAACAATCTAATGGCTAAATCCCATGAAATCTTATACGTCTAGTCTCTTACGTGAATGACATCAATAATATTATTTGATATTTTACGCTAATGTGTTGATAATTTCACACATAAGTCGCTCCTGAGTATAAGTCGCATCCCCTGTGAAAAAAACTGCGACTTATAGTCCGAAAAATACGGTAGCTAAAACACTGCAGACTGCGGCTGGGCGTTAGCCGCTAGCTAGCTAGCCATGTTTTAAAGCACCTCTTCCTGAGGGCGTTTCAGTGTTATAGTTTCACCTTTATCTTTACTTTTAAGCCAAAATGCGTCCATTCTCCCTTTTCTGTCTACTGGGGTTGTATGGTATACCGGTGTTAGTATAGTACCGCGATACTAATGAATCATTACCGTCTCTGTAGTAACGGTCAGGGGCGCCGAAAAGGGGGGGTAAAGGAGACAGATTCTAGGGGCCCATGATGGAGGTGGGCCCAGAGAGGCCCCTAATGATGATGAAATTATAATACAGGGGGCCCTGTAAAGATTCTTTTCATGGGGCCCAAAATCCCTAGCAGCGCCCCTGGTAACGGTCCCGCACCCCCCAAGTCATGTTGTGACATTGCTGGTTTTACGAGCAGAGGAGCATGTTCGGCAGCGCACAATCACAGAGTACTTACAAGCAGACACAGTGTGTAGACAGAAAAGGGAGAATGGACTCATTTTGGCCTAAAAACTAAAGATAAAGGTGAAGTTATAACACTGAAACGCCCTCAGGAAGAGGTGCTTTAAGACATGGCTAGCTAGCTAGCAGCTGACGTCCATCTGCAGTGTTTTAGCTACTTCTAAATCACTAATCCTCGTCTCCATGGCGACAAATAAAGTATGTTTCTTACAAGTATCATCCCTGCAGGACGAGGAGTAGCTAAACATGCTTCACTACACACCGTAGCTCACCGCCGTCACAATGTAAACAAACGCCACGGGTGGATCTACACCTGACATCCACTGTAATGATACCAAGTACAGGCACGTATCTAGTCGATACTACTATGATTACGTCAATATTTTTTGGCATCACAACATTTTAAATGTATATTATGTTTATAAACTCAGGAAATATGTTCCTGGACACATGAGGACTTTGAATATGACCAATGTATGATCCTGTAACTACTTGGTATCGGATCGATACTTAAATTTGTGGTATCATCCAAAACTAATGTAAAGTATCCAAACAACAGAAGAATAAGTGATTATTACATTTTATCAGAAGTGTAGATAGAACATGTTAAAAGAGAAAGTAAGCAGATATTAACAGTAAAGTAGTAAGTAGTAAGTAAGTAGTAAAGTAGTAAGTAAGTAGATTAATAATTCATTTTCTACCACTTGTCCTTAATAATGTGGACAAAATAACAGAATGATAAATGACACAATATGTTACTGCATACGTCAGCAGACTAATTAGGAGCCTTTGTTTGTTTACTTACTACTAAAAGACAAGTTGTCGAGTATGTTCACTATTTTTATTTAAGGACTTAACTGCAATAATAATAAACATATGTTTCATGTACCCTAAGATTTTTTTGTTAAAATAAAGCCAATAATGCAATTTTTTTGTGGTCCCCTTTATTTAGAAAAGTACCGAAAAGTACGGAAATAATTTTCGTACCGTTACCAGTACCAAAATGTTGGTATCGTTACAACACTACTGTCTACACCAGGGGTGTCCAAACTTTTTCCCCTGAGGGCCGGACATGGAAAAATGAAAGCATGTGGGGGCCATTTTGATATTTTTCATTTTCAAAACATAACAAAATATATGGATTTTTTATTTATTTGACCTTTAGGGGTCCCGGGGACCATAAAGGGTCTCAGTCATTAAAATGTTAAAAATAAGTAGAATTATTATTTTTTATTTAACGCTTACTCTATATCAACTTCAAGTTCAAATAAAGTAATTAAAAAAAAAAGGTTTTATGGCTTTTCTGTCAAAAACAACTTAGTTTTTTATAGTAAAACTGAAATATGCAGTATTTAGTAATTAGAGCCTTAAAAGATCAATAATGCAGGACACCATTGATTTTAATTCTTTCATATTTTTGAGTACGGTAATCACAGCGAAAAGATAAATACAATACCACTAAATAAATTTGGGATCCAAAAGGTGCCCCACTCATAAAGTGATACATTTTGATTAGGTTTTCCTTTTACTTTCAACACTTAAGTTACAGGATCAACTTCAGATATATCTGTCCATTTTACGTTTAAACTATTATTTTTTTGTTTTATGCTCTTTTGTCAAATAAAACTTTAATGTTTTTATAAGGCATCTGCACAATATATGCAATATTTACCACATAAGACATTTTAAAGTGAAATATTTGAAGTAACTGAAGCCTTGAAAATAATTCATTATTACATGGATTTTTTTGTCATTATTATTTTTTTAAACAATGGCAAAAAAAGAAAGACAAAATTAAAAAAAAAACAGCCTGCAAGGCAGCTTTGTGTCAACTTTTTCTCGTTAGATTTCACCTCATTCCACTTTTTTTAATGTTCTTTGTTTATTTTTGCAATAGTATTTCCAGAATGTGTGGCGGGCTGGTAAACAATTAGCTGCGGGCCGCAAATGGCCCCCGGGCCGCACTTTGGACACCCCTGGTCTACACACTGTGTCTGCTTGTAAGTACTCCGCTGCCCAACATGCTTCTCTGCCCGTAAAACAGGCCCATTAAAAAAAGGGGGGCTGGGTCCGGTACTTTTTAGAGGCGGTATAGTATCGAATGTTATTCATTAGTTTCCTGGTACTATACCAGTACCGGTATACCGTACAACCCTACACTTGTCAATGATTTTTTTTTGTCCACACTGGTTTTTTTATGCATGTTTTCTTCATCCGTGGCGGTCCTCCTGGTCTTCCTTGTGCCTTAATCATTGTCATTTCCATAGAGCCCCACGGCACCCACAACACCGAGGCCCTTGGAAAGATGGACAGCACCAATGTTGTTCTGCCTTGCAGCAGTTTGGACTTTGAAGACATGTTATCTACAAGCGCAGCCCTTGGAATATTCTGCATATCGTCGCTGCGCCGGAAACGGTTTAAGTATGCTAAACATGTTCGGCTGTCAAGTCCTCAAAAGTACAACACAACTTAGTTGATATGATTACATTTCGCAACTGAGGATAAAAAAAAAAATGTTCCAGTCTCGTTATCTTCTATCATATTTCATAAAACACAAAGTATCGTGCTAACACATCAACACACGTGCTACGCAGCCGGCACAAGACATTGATACAACGTTGGTTGTACGTACATGTCCTTTCAAACTGACTAGCACGTAAGAATGGTATTTATTCACAATCTTTTTACTGTTGGAATTTATTTTTTTAAATGTTGGTATTTTTTGGGACAAATACGCATAAGAATGGTATTTTTTTATGGTCTTTTTATCGTTGGATTTTTTTGTTGTTGTAATTTTCAACACCCTCAGATAAAAGTAACGTTACAAGTACGTCATATTGGAAAACATTTTTCCTCGCAAATATTCACAGAGACAAATACGTGTAAACATTTTATTTTTTTTACGATCTTTTTACCGTTGGAATTTTTTTGGGGGAATTTTCAACATCATTTTTTTCACGCAAATATTCACAGAGACAAATACGCATAAGAATGCTATTTATTCACGATCTTGTGTTTTTTTTACGATCTTTTTACCGTTGTAATTTTTGTTGTTGTAATGTTGGTGTTTTTGGAGACAAATAGGCGTAAGAATGGTATTTTTTTGACAATCTTTTTACCATTGGAATTTTTTTTGGTCATTTTCAACACCCTCGGATAAAATTAGCGTTACAAGTACGTTATATTGGATTTTTTTTTTCACGCAAACATTTGCAGAGATAAATAAGCGTAAGAATGGTATTTTCTTACGATCTATTTACCGTTGGAATTTTTTTTTTTTAATTTTCAACATAATTTTTTTCACGCAAATATTCGCAGAAACAAATACGAGTAAGAATGTAATTTTTTGGACAATTTTTTTTTCCTGTGGAATTTTTTGTTGTAATTTTGCTATTTTTGGAGACAAATATGCGTAAGAATGGTATTTATTTCACAATCTTTTTATCGTTGGAATTTTTTTTATTGTCATTTTGGTCTTTTTCGAGTCAAATACGCATAAGAATGGTATTTTTTTTTACATTCTTTTTACCGTTGGAATTTTTTTTGGGGTCATTTTCAACACCCTCGGATAAAATTAGTGTTACAAGTACGTCATATTGGATTTTTTTTTTTCACGCAAACATTTGCAGAGACAAATACGCGTAAGAATGGCATTTAAAAAAATATATTTTTACTGTTGGAATTTTTTATTTTTTATTTTCCAACACCCTCGGATAAAATTAACGTTACAAGTACGTCATATTGGATACATTTTTTTCATGCAAATATTAGCAGAGACAAATACATGTAAGAATGGTATTTTTTTAACGATCTCTTTACCATTGGAATTTTTTGTCTTTTTTTTACGATGTTTTTACCTTTGGAATTTTTGGTCCTTTTCTTTTTTACAATCTACTGTTTTAACTTTTTTTTTTTTTTTGGTATTTTTGGAGACAAATACATGTAAGAATGGTATTTGTTTTACGCTCTTCTTATCGTTGGAATTTTTTTTTGTAATTTGCAACATAATGTTTCTTCACGCAAATATTTGCAGAGACAAATAAGCATAAGAATGGTATTTTCTTACGATCTTTTAACTGTTGGAATGTTTTTTTTTAAATTTTGAACATAATTTTTTTCACGCAAATATTCGCAGAAACAAATACGCGTAAGAATGTAATTTTTTTGACGATTTTTTTTTTCCTGTGGAATTTTTTGTTGTAATTTTGCTATTTTTGGAGACAAATATGCGTAAGAATGGTATTTATTTCACAATCTTTTTATCGTTGGAATTTTTTTTATTGTCATTTTGGTCTTTTTCGAGTCAAATACACGTAAGAATGGTATTTTTTTTTTACATTCTTTTTACCGTTGGAATTTTTTTGGGGGTCATTTTCAACACCCTCGGATAAAATTAGCGTTACAAGTACGTCATATTGGATTTTTTTTTTTCACGCAAACATTTGCAGACACAAATACGCGTAAGAATGGTATTTAAAAAAAAAATTTTTTACTGTTGGAATTTTTTATTTTTTATTTTCCAACACCCTCGGATAAAATTAACGTTACAAGTACGTCATATTGGATACATTTTTTTTATGCAAATATTAGCAGAGACAAATACATGTAAGAATGGTATTTTTTTTAACAATCTCTTTACCATTGGAATTTTTTGTCTTTTTTTTACGATGTTTTTACCTTTGGAATTTTGGGTCCTTTTTTTTTACAATCTACTGTTTTAACTTTTTTTTGGTATTTTTGGAGACAAATACATGTAAGAATGGTATTTGTTTTACGCTCTTTTTATCGTTGGAATTTTTTTTTGTAATTTGCAACATAATGTTTTTTCACGCAAATATTTGCAGAGACAAATAAGCGTAAGAATGGTATTTTCTTACGATCTTTTTACCATTGGAATTTTTTTTTTAAATTTTCAACATCATTTTTTTCACGCAAATATTCGCAGAAACAAATACGCGTAAGAATGTAATTTTTTTGAGAATTTTTTTTTCCTGTGGAATTTTTTGTTGTTGTAATTTTGCTATTTTTGGAGACAAATATGCGTAAGAATGGTATTTATTTCACAATCTTTTTATCGTTGGAATTTTTTTTATTGTCATTTTGGTCTTTTTCGAGTCAAATACGCGTAAGAATGGTATTTTTTTTTACGTTCTTTTTACCGTTGGAATTTTTTTTGGGGTCATTTTCAACACCCTCGGATAAAATTAGCGTTACAAGTACGTCATATTGGATTTTTTTTTTCACGCAATTATTCACAGAGACAAATACGCGTAAGAATGGTATTTATTCACAATTTTTTTACCGTTGGAATTTTTTAAATTGTAATTTTGGTATTTTTGGAGACAAATATGCGTAATAATGGTATTTTTTTGACAATTTTTTTTTACCTGTGGAATTTTTTTTGTTGTAATTTTGGTATTTTTGGAGACAAATATGCGTAAGAATGGTATTTTTTTTTACGATCTTTTTATCGTTGGAATTTTTTTTATTGTAATTTTGGTATTTTTCGAGTCAAATACGCGTAAGAATGGTTTTCTTTTTTTACGTTCTTTTTACCGTTGGAATTTTTTTTGGGGTCATTTTCAACACCCTCGGATAAAATTAACGTTACAAGTACGTCATATTGGATAAAATTTTTTCACGCAAATATTCACAGAGACAAATACGCCTAAGAATGGTATTTATTCACGATCTTTTTACTGTTGGAATTTTTTAAATTGTAATTTTGGTATTTTTGGAGACAATTATGCGTAAGCATGGTATTTCTTATACAATCTTTTTACTGTTGGATTTAGTTTTTTGTAATTTTGGAAATTTTTGGTGACAAATACACGTAAGAATGGTATATTTTTTTGCAATCTTTTTACCGTTAGATTTTTTAAAAATTTCTTTTTCAACACCCTCAGATAAAATTAACGTCATATTGGATACTTTTTGTCACGCAAATTTTAGCAAACACAAATACGTGTAAGAATGGTATTTATTCACTCTCTTTTTACCGTTGGAATTTTTTTAATTGTAATTTTGGAGACAAATATGCGTAAGAATGGTATTTTTTTTAACAATCTTTTTTAGAGTAGGACATTTTTTATTTATTTTTTTAACTGTTTTTTCACGCGAATATTTGCAAAGACAAACAAACGTAAGAATGGTGGAGTTTTTTACGATCTTTTTACCGTTGTAATTTTTGTTGTTGTAATTTTGGTATTTTTGGAGACAAATTCTGTATTTTTTGACGCTCTTTTTACCGTTGGTATTTTTTTTTGTGTCAATTTCAACACAATTATCGTTACAAGTACGTCATATTGGATCATTTTTTTTCCACGCAAATATTAGCAGAGACAAATACATGTAAGAATGGTATTTTTTTTAACGATCTCTTTACCGTTAGAATTTTTAGTCTTTTTTTTATGATCTTTTTACTGTTTTAATTTATGTTTTAAAATTTTGGAGACAAATACGCGTAAGAATGGTATTTTTTTTATGATCTTTTTGCCGTAGGATTTTTTTTGTTGTTGTCATTTTCAACACAATTTGTCAAGTTGGGGGGTCGCAGCGTGCTGCGGGGTTGTTCTTCCAGTGCAAAGACGGCTCTGGACGACAGCGTGAAGGTAGGCTTGGATTTATTTAACATAAATAAATCACTACCATAACCACAAAAATACAACAAAAAAGGCAAGCGTGCCTAAAACACAAATGAAGCTGCTAGTTAACAGAAACTATGACATGGACTATGAAAACTTACTTGGTCAGAATGATACCTGAACTGGTGTGACATAAAGACAATGAACGCAGCACGAGTGAACAGAAATAAAGACTTAAATAACACAGACATGATTAACAACAGGTGCGTGACTCAAAACGTGAAACAGGTGCGTGACATGACAGGTGAAAACTAATGGGTGACCATGGAAACCAAACCAAACAAGGAAGTGACACCAGGAACTAAAAAAAGAGTCCACAAAACAAACAGCACATGGCCAAACAAAAACATGATCAACAGACATGACACAATTATCGTTACAAGTACGTCATATTGGATCATTTTTTTCCCCCCGCAAATATTAGCAGAGACATATACATGTAAGAATGGTATTTTTTTGATGATCTTTTTACCGTTGGAATTTTTAGTCTTTTTTTTAATGATGTTTTTACTGTTTTAATTTTTTTTTGTAATTTTGGAGACAAATACGCGTAAGAATAGTATATTTTTTACGATCTTTTTACCGTAAATTTTTTTTTTTTTTTTCAATTTAAAAAAAAAAAAAATTCATGCAAATATTCACAGAGAAAAATACACGTAAGAATGGTATTTTTTAAACAATCTTTTTACTGTTGGAATTTTTTTTGTCTTCATTTTGTTATTTTTGGAGACAAATACGCATAAGAATGTTTTTTTTTAATGTTCTTTTCCTTCTTTAACATGCACAAGAACAATCTTTCATGCACGTCACATGCGCGTCCATCGTCTTCCTCCACATCCGCCTCTCTCTCCCCTTCTTCAGTGCGTGGGCCCTGAAAACATCATCATGAGCCACTTCGCACGAGTGCTGCTTTCAATCAGCCCTCACATTATTTCCCCCACGACACACACACACACACACACACACACACACACACACACACACACACACACACACACACACACACACACACACCAGTGCTGATGATAAATAACGACGCCAGGAGAGGCTGTAAATAACGTGTTTACAGGCCAACGCCGCGTTGGCGACACCTTTCTGTCCCGGCGGCTTTACAGTTCAAAGCATCATTTCAGGCTTAATTGCGGCCAATCAGCACTGAAGGTGACTCTGACCACTGATACATGTCTCTCCTCCCTCTGTGCTCATCACGGGTGATTAATAACAAGACAAAAAACACAATCCCTGTTATTCTAAGGGGGAAAGATGGACATTGGAAGAGAGATATGGGAAGAATGTGACCCCCGAAAATCACAAGTGTGTGTGTGTGTGTGTTAAAGATGGCTGAAGGTCAGGGAGACATTGAGGCAATCACGCTAATGAAAACAAACGAGGGATTCAGTCGGAGTAAGCGAGGAAAGAGACGTATCTGTGTGTGTGCGTGTGTGCGTGTGTGTGTGTGTGTGTGTGTGTGTGTGTGTGTGTGTGTGTGTGTGTGTGTGTGTGTGAGTGTGTGTGTGTGTGTGTGTGACACTGCTCTACCTCAATATAATCAAACATAACATGGCTGCAGAGAAAGTACAGACACATAAGCAAATTCAGGCTTGTCTTGTGCATTGTACTGTTCTTTTATTTACATGGCCTCCTAACCTGATGCACACACACACACTCACCCACACACCCACACACACACACACGCCACACAGTACACAAGCAAACACGACAGCGGCAATATGTGAAGGTTATCCCTGCAGAGGGATGACAGTGTTTATTCAGGAGCAAGCAGGCACACTCTGTGACATTCAGCCCGGCGCGGAATGATTAATGCCACCATATACATACCGGAGGCAGCAGGAAGAAGAAAAATGTGCCGTTCTGTGCACTCTTTAGCTGGCCGTCATACATCTGAAGCACGAGGGGGGGGGAGGATGTAGACAAAGAAGAAAGGGACAAGAAGAGGAGAGGAACCGTGCATTACAAGGCTAAATGTGGAGGAAGTGGGCTTTTTTTAATTAACGCCGACGCTAATTAGGTTATTAAGTGATTGATAAGGCGCTCAAGATGGAAAGATACATATAGGAATTCTGCTGTACTCCATATACAAACCCCGTTTCCATATGAGTTGGGAAATGGTGTTAGATGTAAATATGAACGGAATACAATGATTTGCAAATCCTTTTCAAGCCATATTCAGTTGAATATGCTACAAAGACAACATATTTCATGTCCAAACTTGTAAACTTTTTTTTTTTTTTGCAAATAATAATTAACTTAGAATTTCATGGCTGCAACACGTGCCAAAGTAGTCGGGAAAGGGCATGTTCACCACTGTGTTACATGGCCTTTCCTTTTAACAACACTCAGTTTTGGTTTGGGAAGTGAGGAGACACATTTTTGAAGTGGAATTCTTTCCCATTCTTGCTTGATGTACAGCTTAAGTTGTTCAACAGTCCGGGGGTCTCCCTTCTCACATTGCAGGTGCCACACATTTTCAATGTCTGGACTACAGGCAGGCCAGTCTAGTACCCGCACTCTTTTACTATGAAGCCACGTTGATGTAACACGTGGCTTGGCATTGTCTTGCTGAAATAAGCAGGGGCGTCCATGGTAACGTTGCTTGGATGGCAACATATGTTGCTCCAAAAGCTGTATGTACCTTTCAGCATTAATGGCGCCTTCACAGATGTGTAAGTTACCCATGTCTTGGCCACTAATACACCCCCATACCATCACACATGCTGGCTTTTACACTTTGCACCTAGAACAATCCGGATGGTTCTTTTCCTCTTTGGTCCGGAGGACACGACGTCCACCGTTTCCAAAAACAATTTGAAATGTGGACTCGTCAGACCACAGAACACTTTTCCACTTTGTATCAGTCCATCTTAGATGAGCTCAGGCCCAGCGAAGCCGACGGCGTTTCTGGGTGTTGTTGATAAACGGTTTTCGCCTTGCATAGGAGAGTTTTAACTTGCACTTACAGATGTAGCGACCAACTGTAGTTACTGACAGTGGGTTTCTGAAGTGTTCCATGTGGTGATATCCTTTACACACTGATGTGGCTTGTTGATGCAGTACAGCCTGAGGGATGGAAGGTCACGGGCTTAGCTGCTTACCTGCAGTGATTTCTCCACATTCTCTGAACCCTTTGATGATATTACGGAGCGTAGATGGTGAAATCCCTCAATTCCTTGCAATAGCTGCTTGAGAAAGGTTGTTCTTAAACTGTTCAACAATTTGCTCAGGCATTTGTTGACAAAGTGGTGACCCTCGCCCCATCCTTGTTTGTGAATGACTGAGCATTTCATGGAATCTACTTTTATACCCAATCATGGCACCCACCTGTTCCCAATTAGCCTGTTCACCTGTGGGATGTTCCAAATAAGTGTTTGATGAGCATTCCTCAACTTTATCAGTATTTATTGCCACCTTTCCCAACTTCTTTGTCACGTGTTGCTGCCATCAAATTATAAAGTTAATGATTATT
>NC_084742.1:658375-695875 GCF_033978785.1 Entelurus aequoreus | reverse complement strand
ATGTATATAGGGACATACTGTAATAACTTGAAGTAAATAATGAAGATTAAAAAACAATTACAAACAAAAACAAACAAATTTTTACTTTTTTTCACAACTTGTCGACTTCTTTCTTATAAAATCGGGAATCATTTCTCATAATCTTTCTGTTTCTGTAATATTGCAATATTTTCTCATAAATGTATGACTTTTTTATGTAAAATTAATACTTCTTAATGCAAAATGGTTACATGTGTCACATAAAATTCTGACTTTTATCACAATATTGCCAATTTTTTGGTTGTTCTTGTAAAATAGTGACATTTATTGAGTAAAATGATAATTTTGCCAAGTAAAAATTCCGATTATTATTATTATAATATTGCCAACATTTTTAAAGTTTTCTTACAAAATTGTGACTTCTGTCGAGTAAAATTACGACTCTTTTCATAAAATTGCCATAATTGTAAGCTTTTCTTGTAAAATTGCGACTTGTATTGAGTAAAATTCCAACTTTTATCATAACATTGCACAAATGTTCAGGTTTTTTTTTTGTAACATTTTGACTCGCGTTGAGTGAAAATACGACTTTTATTATAATACTGCCAAAAATTCTAAGATTTTCTTGTGAAACTGACATTTTCCCTGTTGAATTCCAACTCATTTTTCACAGCAAGCTTTTTTATATTTGCATAGTTTGTACATATTATTAATGTTGTAAATACAAATCTTTATATATCTAGAAAGGGTGGTCCTAAAGAGGTAGGCATTTTTCAGAGGTCTCAAGAAGGTAACAAATACAAGAATGTTTGTGTGTGTGTGTGTGTGTAGGTTCTTGTATTTCTTCCCTTCCTGAGACATCAACAAGGAAAATTAGCTTCCATATGAGGAGGTGTGAACAAGTGATGACATAAATCATGGTCCCAATACAGAAAACCATTGCATCTAATAGAGAATGTCTCATTTGCACCCCCTGGTGGTGAAATCTATCAAAATTAGGGTGGTCCCAAAAAGGAGGGATTTTTCAAATTGACTGCATGTTGGTTTTAAACGTGCTCCCCCTCTGGTCAACATATGAAATAACAAGTGTGTGTGAGAAATTGAAGTGCTCCCCCTCTGGCCAAAATTAATTGAACTAATAAATAAATATGTATATAGGGACATACTGTAATAACGAAGTAAATAATGAAGATTAAAAAGCAATTACAAACAAAAAATTCATAAATAAATGAACTAAAAGCAGTCTTTTTCTCACAATGTGTCGACTTTTTTCTTATAAAATTGGGAACTATTTCTCATATTTTTTCTGTTTCTGTAATGTTGCAATATTTTCTCGTAAAAAAACTTTTTATGTAAAATTATTACTTTTTATGTAAAATTAATACTTTTTAATGCAAAATGGTGACATTTGTCATAAAATTCGGACTTTTATCACAATATTGCCAATTTTTTTGTTATTCTTGTAAAATAGTGACATTTTCTGAGTAAATTGATGACTTTTGTCATAATTTTGCCAAGTATAAATTCCGATTATTATAAAATTGTGACTTTTGTCTTGTAAAATTACGACTCTTTTCATAAAATTGCCATAATTGTAAGCTTTTCTTGTAAAATTGCGACTCTTATTGAGTAAAATTCCAACTTTTATCATAATATTGCACAAATGTTCGTTTTTTCTTGTAACATTTTGACTCGCGTTGAGTAAAAAGACGACTTTTATTGTAATACTGCCAAAAATGTATCGTTTTTCCTGTGAAATTGTGACCTTTTTCTTGTGAAATTCCAACTCATTTTTTACAGCAAGCTTTTTTATATTTGCATAGTATGTATATATTATTAATGTTGTAAATACAAATCTTTATATATCTAGAAAGGCTGGTCCTAAAGAGGTAGGTCTCAAGAAGGTAACAAATACAAGAACGTGTGTTTGTGTGTGTTTGTGCGTGGATGCGCTCCAGGCTAAAGGCACTCAGAAGTGAAATGATGTTCTCAGACTGGCTCCGTGCTGCCCTCTTTATCCTGACAGGCCACAAATAAATAAGCAGCTCGCTCTCCTTTACTCTCTCCCCGCAGACGTGACCGCCATGGCTTACCAGGAGAGGAAAAAAACACACAATTGCGAGCTTTGTTGTGGAGGCGGCTGGGGCGGGGGGGAGGGGGGGAGGACACACACACACACACACACACACACACACACACACACACACACACGTGCGAGATAAGCGTGTTTGTTGCATTGGTGCCACCGTGGGAAAACGCTGAAAGGGCATGTGAGGACACAACATGCAGTTTTTTTTTATTCAGCACTGGAGGAGGCGCTTTCAAAACAACACACCTCGTGATATGTAAAGAACGGAGGTGAACAGGCTAATTGGGAACAGGTGGGTGCCATGATTGGGTATAAAAGCAGCTTCCATGAAATGCTCCGGCATTCACAAACAAGGATGGGGCGAGGGTCACCACTTTGTCAACAAATCTGTGGGCAAATTGTTTAACGATCACATTTGTCAAGCAGCTATTGCAAGGAATTGAGGGATGTCACCATCTACGCTCCGTAATATCATCAACAAGTTTGGAGAATGTGGAGAAATCACTGCACGTAAGCCATGATATTACGGACCTTCCATCCCTCAGGCGGTACTGCATCAAAAAGCAACATCAGTGTGTAAATGATATCACCACATGGGCTCAAGAATAGAGATGTCCGATAATATCGGCCTGCCGATATTATCGGCCGATATATGCGTTAAAATGTAATATCGGAAATTATCTGTGTCGTTTTTTTTATTATCTGTATCGTTGTTTTTTGTTTTTGTTTTTTATTTTTATCAAATCCACATAAAAAACCCAAGATACACTTACAATTAGTGCACCAAGCCAAAAAACCTCCCTCCCCCATTTACACTCATTCACACAAAAGGGTTGTTTCTTTCTGTTATTAATATTCTGCTTCCTACATTATATATCAATATATATCAATACAGTCTGCAAGGGATACAGTCCGTAAGCACACATGATTGTGCGTGCTGCTGCTCCACTAATAGTACTAACCTTTAACACTTCATTTTACTCATTTTCATTCATTACTAGTTTCTATGTAACTGTTTTTATATTGTTTTACTTTCTTTTTTATTCAAGAAAATGTTTTTAATTTATTTATCTTATTTTACTAATTTTTTAAAAAAGTACCTTATCTTCACCATACCTGGTTGTCCAAATTAGGCATAATAATGTGTTAATTCCATGACTGCATTTATCGGTTGATATCGGCACCGGTTGATATCGGTATCGGTAATTAAAGAGTTGGACAATATTGCAATATCGGATATCGGCAAAAAGCCATTATCGGACATCCCTACTCAAGAACAGTTCGAAAAACCACTGTCAGTACTTACAGTTGGTCGCTACATCTGTAAGTGCAAGTTAAAACTCGACTATGCAAAGCGAATGCCATTTATCAACAACACCCGGAAACGTCGCCGGCTTCGCTTCCCATCAAGCTCTTCTAAAGTGGAAAAGTGTTCTGTGGTCTGACGAGTCCACATTTCAAATTGTTTTTGGAAACTGTGGACGTCGTGTCCTCCGGACCAAAGAGGAAAAGAACCATCCGGATTGTTCTAGGCGCAAAGTGTAAAAGGCAGCATGTGTGATGGTATGGGGGTGTATTAGTGCCCAAGACATGGGTAACTTACACATCTGTGAAGGCACCATTAATGCTGAAAGGTACATACAGCTTTTGGAGCAACATATGTTGCCATCCAAGCAACGTTACCATGGACGCCCCTGCTTATTTCAGCCAGACAATGCCAAGCCACGTGTTACATCAACGTGGCTTCATAGTAAAAGAGTGCGGGTACTAGACTGGCCTGCCTGTAGTCCAGACATTGAAAATGTGTGGCACCTGCAATGTGAGAAGGGAGACTGTTGAACAACTTAAGCTGTACATCAAGCAAGAATGGGAAAGAATTCCACTTCAAAAATGTGTCTCCTCACTTCCCAAACCTTTACTGAGTGTTGTTAAAAGGAAAGGCCATGTAACACAGTGGTAAAAATACTCTTGTACCAACTTTTTTGCATTGTGTTGCTGCCATTAAATTCTAAGTTAATGATTATTTGCAAAATAGTGTGAACAGTAAATATGTTGTCTTTGCAGTCTATTCAATGGAATATAAGTTGAAAAGGATTTGCAAATCCTTGTATTCTGTTTTTATTTACCATTTACACACCGTGACAACTTCACTGCTTTTGCATGATCTACTTTCACTACATCATCAGACATAACAACCAGATGCCACTGCACTGCAGGTGGTCCTCGGTCGACTGTATGTACCAGAGCTGTTGCTATGACAACATCAATTAACACCTCAGTCACACTGCATGCAGAACACATGAAAGACAGGTTGTGCAACATGCAGTCATGACAAGATTAAAGAAATGCATACTTGGGAGAAAAACTCCTTTTAGTCCTGTGGTTGTCTTGCACACTGGATGCTGGCCTTTCAAAGGTCGGGGGGGCTAATTAGTAGTAGCTAATTAGTAGTAGGGATGTAACGGTTTGAACATTTCATTGTGACCGAGTTTTTAATATGTCTATCTTCTTCCGTTTTAATTTGTAAAGATATTAGTGTGCTTCTTTAAGATAAAGGCAAAACAGGGGTTGCACTTCCTGTTTAAGCCACGTCACGCACGTTCACTTCCTGTTGGAGAAATGTTCTAGTATGCATTTTAATGTTCATGCATCCCTCTGTACTGAGAGATGTAGGTTCTATGTGTGCATCTGCAATTTCTCTACACCACTTTTGTGTGTAATGGGGACAGGTGTTAGCATTTTAAGATAGCTAGCGATTAGGGTGCGAGTTGCCAGATAGCGATTGCACCCTGGCCGTCACCTATAGATCAGTGTGATGTATGCGAGCTTCGAGCAATCAGCGAGCTATCTGCTAGGTTCTAGCTATCAGTAAAATTCTGGCAACTGAGCTGCCTTTTTTAACCATAAAAACAGCAGTACTGTTTTTCCATTTACAGTTGTATAGTCTGCACGTATCTCTTATGTGCGACTGCCATCATATTGCAGTCTGCACGTATCTCTTATGTGAGACTGCCATTATATTGCACTCTGCACGTATCTCTTATGTGCGACAGCCATCATATTACAGTCTGCACGTATCTCTTATGTGAGACTGCCATCATATTGCAGTCTACACATATCTCTTATGTGTGACTGCCATCATATTGCAGTCTGCACATTTCTCTTATGTGTGACTGCCATCATATTGAAGTCCACACATATCTCTTATGTGTGACTGCCATCATATTGCAGTCTACACATATCTCTTATTTGTGACTGCCATCATATTGCAGTCTGCATGTATCTTTTATGTGTGACTGCCATCATATTGCAGTCTACACATATCTCTTATGTGTGATTGCCATCATATTGCAGTTTGCACGTATCTCTTATATGTGACTGCCATCTTATTGCAGTCTGCATGTTTCTCTTATGTGTGACTGCCATCATATTGCAGTCTACACGTATATCTTATGTATGACAGCCATCATATTGCAGTCAACACATATCTCTTATTTGTGACTGCCATCATATTGCAGTCTGCACATATCTCTTATGTGTGACTGCCATCATATTGCAGTCTGCACGTATCTCTTATGTATGGCTGCCATCTTATTGCAGTCTGCATGTTTCTCTTATGTGTGACTGCCATCATATTGCAGTCTACACATATCTCTTATTTGTGACTGCCATCATATTGCAGTCTGCATGTATCTCTTATGTATGACTGCCATCATATTGCAGTCTGCACGTATCTCTTATGTGTGACTGCCATCATATTGCAGTGTACACATATCTCTTATATGTGACTGCCATCATATTGCAACTACTTGTATCTCTTATGTGTGACTGCCATCATATTGCAGTCTACACGTATCTCTTATGAGTGACTGCCATCATATTGCCGTCTACATGTATCTCTTATGTGTGACTGCCATCATTTTGCAGTTTGCACATATATTTTATGTGTGACTGCCATCATATCGCAGTCTACACGTATCTCTTATGTGTGACTGCCATCATTATGCAGTCTGCATGTATCTCTTATGTGTGACTGCCATCATATTTCTGTCTACACGTATCTCTTATGTGCGACCACCATCATATTGCAGTCTCCACGTATCTCTTATGTGTGACTGCCATCTACTGTTTACACTTATCATTTCACCATGTACCAAATAAAATAGCTTCGAGGTCGGTAAGCACAACCAACATTATTCCGTACGTTAGGCGCACCGGGTTATAAGGCGCACTGTTGAGTTTTGAGAAAATGAAAGGCTTTTAAGTGCGCCTTATAGTCCGCAAAATACAGTATTTTGTTGACATCTCTTGTTAAAAGAGAAACCACACCAATGGCGACTAGGAATCAGAAGGGAAATACTATTTGATTAAATGTCCGTAGCCATGAAAAGGCTTATTTAAATGCTGGCTAATGACAAAGAGGAATAAAAAAAAAAAAGCCTCTCCCCAGCGTGAGACGTGCAGAAAGACATCTTTGAAGGTTCCCCTTCAAAAAAAATAAAAAAAATAACCCGGCGTGCCTCGGCTGCCGCATCGGGGGGATTTCTGTTATTAATTGAAGTTAATTTTCTGGGATATCAGTTTTCTGGGCACGCGGGGGAAGATTGATAGCCCCCACGCTGCTCCCGAGTGTTGCGGGGTGGGGGGGAGCCGGCTTTCACTTTTATCATGCCCAAATCAAATGACAAACATCGCAGGCCAACCTTGGCTGGAGGAGATTTCCATAAGATTAATTAGGCCGGCCAAAGACAGAGTGGGCAGGGCCGATATGAAATCATAAATATGGGGGGTGGGGGTGGATGAAACATGGAGTCAATTGGACAATGGGTAATTAGTGCAAGCAGCAGCATTCTCAAAGGCACGGGGAGGACGGCAGCAGCCAGGCGAGGGGATCTCAGTTGGCCCCCGTGACGTGGAGGGGCCGTACGGTGGGGCCCGCATTTAATTAGCACCACTTTGATACCCGCAGGAGTGCCAGGGGGCCCTAAGGGCGACCTAAACAGTGACTGACAACCCACACACCTCCGGACAGCTCCCTCCTCTCCAATTAAAGATGCACCAAGCTGTGTTTTAAGAAAATATATTAATAATAGCCAGAAAACTTTGTGCAGCCAAACAAGGGGGGAGGCGGCAGCTGCGGCTTCTTCCCTATTTGCGCGCCGCAAATTGGCATTTGGATTAAATGGAGCTTGAGATGCCCGGAAGGCGGGAAGAGACGACAATCTCTCACCTGAACCCGATGTGCTACACGGCGGTTTGAAACGGAGGATTAATTTTTAAAGCGAGTCGGGCTTGCAAGACGGAAGGACGCTTGGTTTTGTCCTCGGAGGATGCATTAAAAAAGATGGTAAAAACACAAAAGTACAAATCATTTTCTTTGTTTTTATTTATTGTGGTATTAAAAAAGAAATACAAACTGTAAAATGTAAATTTAAATTAAATGTATTTTTAATGCTTACATATATGCTATTTTTTAGTACATATTATAAAATTGCAATTAATTTTAATAATACATTGAAATGACGGAATTTTTTTTATTTTTGTTTGTTTTTAAACTAAAATAACCACCGCTAGTTGGCGTAGTGAATGCCAGAGTAAACCCGGAGTAAAATCCGGCCACCATTTATTATTAAAATATGGAAAAGCTGCTGATGGTGTGTTTGATGGAGAAGCAACTTGGAGGATGCATTAAAACGATGGTAAAAACATAATAATACAAATAATTTTCTTCGTTTTTATTTATTGTGGTATTAAAAAATAAATAAAAAAAGTAAAATGTAAATTTAAATATTTTTTATGCCTGCATATACGCTGTTTTTTATTACATAATATAAAATTGCAATTAATTTAAATAATACATTGAAATGATAAAAAAAAGAGACGTTTTATTTTTGTTTGTTTTTATACTAAAATAACTACCGCGAGTTGACGTAGTCAATGCCAGAGTAAACCCGGAGTAAAATCCGGCCACCGTTTATTATTAAAATACGGAAAAGGTGCTGATGGTGTGTTTGATGGAGAAGCAACTTGAAGGATGCATTAAGAAGATGTTTAAAAAAATAAAAATACAAATAATTCACTTCGTTTTAATTTGTTGTGGTATTAAAAATAAATAAAAACAGTAAATTTAAATTTAAAGTATTTTTATGCCTGCATATATGCTATTTTTTATTACATATTATAAAATTGCAATTAATTTAAATAATACATTGAAATGATAAAAACATTTTTTATTTTTGTTTGTTTTATACTAAAATAACCACCGCAAGTTGGCGTAGTGAATGCCAGAGTAAACCCGGAGTAAAATTCAGCCACCATTTATTATTAAAATACGGAAAAGCTGCTGATGGTGTGTTTGATGGAGAAGCAACTCGGAGGATGCATTAAAAAGATGGTAAAAATATAAAAATACAAATAATTTAATTTGTTTTTATTTATTGTGGTATTAAAAAAAAAAACAGTAATATGTAAATTTAAATGAAATGTATGAAATGTATTTTTATTATATATTATGAAATTGCAATTCATTTAAATAATACATTGAAATGATAAATGTTTTTTTATTTTTGTTTGTTTTTAAACTAAAATAAGTGCACTAACACAAGTTTTTCAGGATACAAGCTGTCTCTCGGCTAATTGTTATGCTCTAAGTCGCAAGCAAAAATTATATGAACATATGAAAAGCTGCTGATGGTGTGTTTGATGGAGAAGCGACTCGGATAATGCATTAAAAAGATGGTAAAAAAATAAAAATACAAATAATTGACTTTGTTTTTATTTATTGTGGTATTAAAAAATAAATAAAAACAGTATAATGTAAATTAAAATGAAATGTATTTTTATGCCTGCATATATGCTGTTTTTATATCATAAAATTGCAATTAATTTAAATAATACATTGAAATTATGAAAAAAATATGTATTTTTTGTTTGTTTTTAAACTAAAATAAGTGCACTAACATACACGTTTTTCAAGGTTACGAGCTGTCCCTCGGCAAAGTGTTAAACTCTAAGTCCCAAGCAACAATTGTAGTCATAAGCATCCCCACCGCAAAGTTGTTTTCACTGAGGGCCACATCACAGTTATGTTTGGCCCCAAAGGGCCGCTTCTAACAGTGAATACTATTATTACACCATTTTTTAAATGCATTTTATTAGTAGATTTTTTTTTAAACTAAAATGTAAAAAAAATATGGTAAGTTGCAATATTTTCACCTCAAAATGTAGTGTATATTACTGTAAATGGAAAAACAGAAATACGTCCCTGGACACATGAGGACTTTGAATATTAACAATGTATGATCCTCTAACTACTTGGTATCGGATCGATACCTACATTTGTGGTATCATCCAAAACTAATGTAAAGTATACAAACAACAGAAGAATAAATTATTATTACATTTTAACAGAAGTGTAGATAGAACATTTTAAAACAGAAAATAAGCAGATATTAACAGTAAATGAACAAGTAGATTAATAATACATTTTTACAGCTTGTTCTTTATAATTTAGACAAAATAAGAGAATGGAAAATGACACAATATGCTACTGCTATTTTATTTAAGGACAACATTGTTCTTCGATTGCAATAAGAAACAGATGTTTAATGTACCCTAAGATTTTTTTTGTCAAATTAAAGCCAATAATGCAATTTTTTTGTGGTCCCCTTTATTTAGAAAAGTATCGAAATACATTTAGGTACCGGTACCAAAATATTGGTATCGGGACAACCCTACAACAAGGTGCAAAAAGTGAGGCAATTTAAATACATTTATTTAAACATATTAATATCCATACACTTATTATTATAACAATATTAAAATATATTGCTTTTAATAAATAAATACAAAAAATACGAAACATTTCCAATTTAATTGATTATATTCTAAATATTTTTTTAAATACAACATGCATTTTTCCCCCCAGACCGTGCACCAGCAAAGGGGTTTAAAAAAAACTAAAGGAGCACTACGCAAACACGCACGTGCACAAAACACATACCAGAGACAACATTGCAATATTGATGCACTTTTTCAAAGCCTCGCACTAGTTTTATTTTTTAATGCGCGGGGAAGCGCCTGCACCGACACGTTTGGCGGCTCTTGCGTTGCACGAACAAACAAGCCATCCCATGAATAATGCAGGTGTGCTCCCAAACACATATTTAGTAAACAAACTGCTTACTCTATAGCCGACACTGGGTTTGTGTAAATAATAGATATCGCCAAAGCGGTTCTCCTGGCACAGTTGTGTAATTTGTTGTATTATTTAGCACGTCCTCTTTAGCGCTCTCTACTTTTTTCGACTGCGTGGGTTTTTTCTAATCACACAACATCAACACGAGTAACGATAACATTTTGCTAATCGATGCAGGTGATCAGACGAGAGTACCTGTGCACACTCTACACTAGATCGCACCCTCACACATGGCTTTTTGAAACAGCTCAACACAAAAAAGATATAAACATTCTTTTAAAAAGACTAAAAAAAAAAGAACTTATATTTCTGCTTTAGGAGCACTTGCATTTAGTCAGTGTTGGGTAGCTGCAACATAACATACATACGTAACAAACAGCATAATAACAACATGTCACAACATAGCTATAAACCTGGCTTCACCCAAGGAAAGCACACATGACATGATTATATGTCATGCCACTATATACAGCACACATACTGCTATACACACACGCCTAAAGAGTCGTTTTTTTCTCTCAAGGAATTGTGAAATAAAATCATGTCTTCATAAGATCAACACTGTACTGAAGCCCAGAACATTCCCACGCATTTCCCCAGTTTTAGTTTAGTGTACAGCTCTGGTAATGGGTACATTCGCACCCACCTGCACAAATGTACTTCAAAATGCAACAATCAAAATAAATATGACTTTTTTTGTTTTGTTTACTAGGGCATGCATATATAATATGCATTAGTTTGACCATTTAAAATCAACGATAATAAAAAGCAGATGCTTGGAAATAGCATATAAATGCCCCAAAAACTTGGAAAAACGCGATTCATAGCGTTACTTTTTGGTGTAACCATCATGAGCGTTCTGTTCAGGTATATTTCTTTTATATTTTGATAAATCATCATATTTATGTATTACTAAATTTAAATAGGTATTGATCAATCTTTAAGCTGTGTGTATTTGATTTCAGTTTGCTTTTGACATCTTATTTAGAATTGTAGTTGAAACTTTTACAACCTTGTGTTGCGCTCATGATGGCGTAACCAAACTAGATTTCATTTAATGATCTTATTTTGAATATTTATTCCCTTTTTTATATTTAGTATATTTAAATATTCATTTATAAACATTGAATACATTTCAATTACCAATCGAATGCAATTGCCTTCATCTTATAGGGTAATGTTTAGTTACACCAAGTCATGAGCGTAACACTAAGCTTCCTCACTTTGACTTGTAATACCTCTAATTCTGCTGGTGTTTTATGCTTTTTTATTTTTGGAACATGTACTATACATATAATACAATAAAGTCCCATATAAAATTATGTTTCTAGCAAAATATATATATATATATATTTTTATTTTTTTTCATAAAGAAATACAATCATGTGTGCTTACGGACTGTATCCCTGCAGACTGTATTGATCTATATTGATATATAATGTATATATTGAGTTTTTTGTGTTGATTTAATAAAAATAAAAAAATCAAAGTCAGCCTTACATTGTGGAGACCACTGTCAAAGTCAGCCTTACATTGTGGAGACCACTGTCAAAGTCAGCCTTACATTGTGGAGACCACTGTCAAAGTCAGCCTTACATTGTGGAGACCACTGTCAAAGTCAGCCTTTTACCCCCACTTGCCCGGAAAACACCTCTCGACCTCCTTACGGACCCTCCTCCCGACAACAAAAAAGCGTCCCCGTCAAAACAAATAGGGTTCTTGCTGAAGATGATGTGAGACGTGGAAGTCAAAACACACTGAAATTCATCAGAAACTCGCAGATTGGGCTTGAAATTCGACTCTCAATGAGCGGGAAAGGAATGATATTACAAAGCAACCTTTGAACTCAGCCACCCAATCAGGGGCCCACATTTGACGGTGGAATGTAACGATTGGTGATCATAGCTGTCAATCACAGTGAAGTGTGAGTGAGTGAAGTATATTTATATAGCGATTTTCTCTAGTGACTCAAAGCGCTTTTACATAGTGAAAGCCAATATCTAAGTTCCATTCAAAGCAGTGTGGGTGGCACTGGGAGCAGGTGGCTAAAGTGTCTTGCCCAAGGACACAACAGCAGTGGCTAGGAAGGCGGATGCGGGGATCGAACCTGGAACCCTCAAGTTGCTGGCACGGCCACTCTACCAACCGAGCTACACAGACAGCTCCACAAAGTGTTGTTTTTCCCTACTGCTCCGGCCGGGGCGTGAACCCAGGTCACCGGTGTGAGAGGCAAATGTGCTAACTACTGAGCTCCTACCAGATCGCCAGCACTGTTCCTGAAGTTGACTGGCCTCTCTTGCACTCGCACAGACATCGGAGCAAAAGAGATGTACTCATGCACGGACTTATTTTGAAAATGGATGATATTTTTGCATCGTTGCTGTTCTGTTTCAATCATTTTATGTTTTGTGGGTAGTGGGGGCAGAACCCTCTCAGCCCCCCCTTAGATTAAGGTGGCCCTGGATGTGGCAATGATATGCACAAGGACAAAAATGACATTGATTGATGTGACGATTGGCCCCATCTACCCTAAACATGCTCAACTAACTATGGCCAAAACAAGCTGTGATAGGCTCCAGCACCCCCGCCACCCCGAACGGGACAAGCGGTAGAAAATGGATGGATGGAGGAATATACAACATAAACAACATCTGGACCTTAAAATGTGGGATAGAGCTGTAACACTGAGTAGTGGGGGTGTATATCTTCAGGATTTTACAGACAACGATACTAATATAGATATTCCTTATTTATACATGTCATTGGTGTAAATAAAGACTTGAAAAAATGTGCACCAGCAACATCATGATACAACATCTCACAGCAGGGAATTATTTAGTCAGATCCATCACTGTGTTTCGAGTCATTACAATTACAATCAGTAGATCCATCCATCTATTTTCTACAGCCATTTATCAACAACACCCAGAAACGCCGCCGGCTTCGCCGGAACCGAGCTCATCTAAGATGGACTGATGCAAAGTGTAAAAAGTGTTCTGTGGTCTGACGAGTCCAAATTTCAAATTGTTTTGGAAACTGTGGACGTTGTGTCCTCCGGACCAAAGAGGAAAAGAACCATCCGGATTGTTTGAGGCGCAAAGTTCAAAAGGCAGCATGTGTGATGGTATGGGGGTGTATTAGTGCCCAAGACATGGGTAACTTACACATCTGTGAAGGCACCATTAATGCTGAAAGGTACATACAGCTTTTGGAGCAACATATGTTGACATCCGAGCAACGTTATCATGGACGCCCCTGCTTATTTCAGCAAGACAATGCCAAGCCACGTGTTACAACAGCGTGGCTTCATAGTAAAAGAGTGCGGGTACTAGACTGGCCTGCCTGTAGTCCAGACCTGTCTCCCATTGAAAATGTGTGGTGCAATATGAAGCCTAAAATATGACAACAGACTGTTGAACAACTTAAGCTGTACATCAAGCAAGAATGGGAAATAATTCCACCTGAAAAGCTTCAAAAATGTGTCTCCTCAGTTCCCAAACGTTTACTGAGTGTTGTTAAAAGGAAAGGCCATGTAACACAGTGGTGAACATGCCCCTGTGACGACTTTTTTGCAATGTGTTGCTGCCATTAAATTCTAAGTTAATGATTATTTGCAAAAAAAAAAAAAGTTTCTCAGTTGGAACTAGGGCTGCAACTAACGATTAATTTGATAATCGATTAATCTGTCGATTATGACTTCGATTAATCGATTAATAATCGGATAAAAGAGACAAACAACATTTCTATCCTTTGCAGTATTTTATTGAAAAAAAACCAGCATACTGGCACCATACTTATTTTGATTATTGTGTCTCAGCTCTTTGTACATGCATTGCAGTTTATAAATAAAGGTTTATAAAAATAAATAAATAAAATAAAATAAAATAAAAATAAAATAAAATAATTTTAAATAAATTAAAAAAAATGCCTCTGCGCATTCGCATAGCATAGATCCAACTAAATTAATCGCCAACAAATTTTATAATCGATTTTAATTGATTTAATCGATTAGTTGTTGCAGCCCTAGTTGGAACATGAAATATCTTGTCTTTGCAGTCTATTCTAATGAATATAAGTTGTAAAGGATTTGCAAATCATTGTATTCTGTTTTATTTACCATTTACACAACGTGACAACTTCACTGCTTTTGGGTTTAGTAAAAAAACAATAGGGTTCTAGGAGGTAAACAAGCACTGAAGTATCTCTGAAATGGCAAGTCAGGGGTAAAATTGTGACTCTCGGAGGGATAAAATGGGACATATTTAAAAAAACAATAGCGTTCTCGGTCAAATGCAGCGAAACAATGCTGAAGATGGGATGGTCCAATTCCGATACCTTATTTACGCCACACCTGGAACGCGTTAACATTTTTGTGTCAGCGGGAAAACAAAACGCTTCCATGTGGGACACTAAATGTTTTGGAGTCCTTCAGCATCAACTGTACAACCTCCCCCCGCTACCCGTCTATTCAGCGTCATTTCCAACAAAAGGCAGAGTGTTGATGCACGCCAGTGGAATAACATTGACTCTGCTAATCACAAGCACATTTGCCTGCCTGGCAGCAGGTACACACATAAAGCGTGCACGTATGATAACAACGCACATTTGCCTGCCTGGCAGCAGGTACACACATAAAGCGTGCACGTATGATAACAACGCACATTTGCCTGCCTGGCAGCAGGTACACACATAAAGCGTGCACGTATGATAACAACGCGCATTCATTCATCATCACTTGTGGGCTTTTGGCAAGGGGGCCAAGTTCCTCGCCGCAGCGTTACGGGTTTAATGGCCGTCTGCTCGTCACTTAGCGGCAGTAAACACCCTGTTGGTGAACTGTGAGCACCCTGCAGCAATATGTTGCATGTCAATTAATGAGGATGCGGGGGCGGGTCAGGAGGGGTTTCCTCACACTCTTCTGGCTCCGAGCCAGGCTCAGACAAGCAACAGTTTGCAAGAGCTTCTCATGCATTCATTTCAGTTGTGGCATCGGTACTCTGCCTACCAACGCACCTCACGCGCACATGCTCTGCCAGAGAATAAGAAGACACAGCCGCTGCAGGGTCAGTGTCGCCACCTTAGCGACTTTGCTGATTGATTGATTGAGACTTTTATTAGTAGATTGCACAGTACAGTACATATTCCGTACAATTGACCACTAAATGGTAACACCCCAATTAGTTTTTAAGTTTAAGTCGGGGTCCACGTTAATTAATTCATGCTATATTTATTTTTCGAAAAAAAAGCGAGGGGCGACAAATCCGGTTAAAATATTCTGGTCTTATTGGAGGCTTTTGAGAATTATTTTGAGAAAAGGCAGCCCCCCCCAATTTTAAAGTACTCACACAGTCTCGAAATACAACAACTATATTGGAGTTCTGCAGTTTTGCGTATTGGCAGACACCAATATTGAGCCGAGACGATATAAGCACACATCATACATACTCGTGGTACAAAACCCACAACCAGTGTAGTTGGCACGTTGTGTAAATGGTAAATAAAAACAGAATACAATGATTTGCAAACCAAATTCAGCCTATATTAAATTAAATAGACTGCAAAGACAAGATATTTAACATTCAAACTGGAAAACTTTGTTATTTTTTGCAAATATTAGCTCATTTGGAATTTGATGCCTGCAACATGTTTCAAAAAAGCTGGCACAAGTGGCAAAAAAGAGTGAGAAAGTTGAGGAATGCTCATCAAACACTTATTTGGAACATCCCACAGGTGAACATGCTAATTGGGAACAGGTGGGTGCCATGATTGGGTATAAAAGTAGATTCCATGAAATGCTCAGTCATTCACAAACAAGGATGGGGCGAGGGTCACCACTTTGTCAACAAATGCCTGAGCAAATTGTTGAACAGTTTAAGAAAAACTTTTCTCAAGCAGCTATTGCAAGGAATTGAGGGATTTCACCATCTACGCTCCGTAATATCATCAAAGGGTTCAGAGAATGTGGAGAAATCACTGCACGTAAGCAGCTAAGCCCGTGACCTTCCATCCCTCAGGCTGTACTGCATAAAAAAGCGACATCAGTGTGTAAAGGATATCACCACATGGGCTCAGGAACACTTCAGAAAACCACTGTCAGTAACTAAAGTTGGTCGCTTTATCTGTAAGTGCAAGTTTAAAACTCTACTATGCAAAGCGAAAGCCATTTATCAACAACACCCAGAAACTCCGCCGGCTTCGCTGGGCCCGAGCTCATCTAAGATCATCATGTAAGAATGGGAAAGAATTCCACCTGGAAAGCTTCAAAAATGTGTCTCCTCAGTTCCCAAACGTTTACTGAGTGTTGTTAAAAGGAAAGGCCATGTAACACAGTGGTAAAAATGCCCCTTTGTCAACCTTTTTTGCAATGTGTTGCTGCCATTAAATTCTAAGTTCATGATTATTTGCAAAAAAAACCCGACGTTTCTCAGTTTGAACGTTAAATATGTTGTCTTTGCAGTCTATTCAATTGAATATAAGTTGAAAAGGATTTGCAAATCATTGTATTCTGTTTCTATTTACCATTTACACAACGTGCCAACTACACTGCTTTTGGGTTTTGTATTGTGTAGTGTGGGACGTTAAAAAAAGGTTTGATGAGGTGAAATGACAAACAGAGAGCAATGCTAGGTATGAAAAAGGCTGAACTATTTATTATTAACCGTCTTGAACGGACGTATGCTGTCTTTAAGTTGAAGCAGAGTGGTAATTGTTTCTTTTGAAAACACTCAGTTGCGGCAATAATTGCATACACCGTTTTATAAGCCGCAGGGTTACAAGCAACGTTTGGAAACAAAAATAAACATTTACAAAATCTCTCTCTTGAAATAACTCATTTCACAATGTATAATCTGCGGTTTATGTAGTTTGGTGTGGCTATTATATGGAAGAATCATTTAAAAAAAATGTAATAGGTGCTTTAATGGGTTTTATCTGGTGTTTCTACTTGCATGGATTCTTCATTCATCACTATAAGGTTTACAATATAACTAAAACAATGTACTAATGTACGATGTCTGCAGGAGTGTTTTCATGCATAATTGCATGTGCTATCATACTGTAATGAAGCTAGAGTAATAATACTAAAACAGTGCCTGTTTTAGTATTATTCATTTACAATGGCATTCTTTTTGTATTGTTTCAGTTTCACAAATTCCTCGGTAAATTCACCAAGGCGTCACCGTGGAGTTACTGAGTCTGTTTAGCGGGTCCGGCCCGCCAGCATCCAAAATCCGGCCCGCGGGAAGTCCCAAGTTAAAAAAAAAAAAAAAAGTTTAACCTCTGTTTTGTTTGATCAGCCGTTTTACTGCCGTGTTACAGACAGCGTTTGGAAACAAAAATAAACAAATACAAAATATTTATCTTTACTAACTAATTTCTAGAGATGTCCAATAATATCGGCCTGCCGATATTATCGGCCGACAAATGCTTTAAAATGTAATATCGTTTTTTTTAAATATCGGTATAATTTTTTAAATTTTTTTTTATTAAATCAACATAAAAAACCCAAGATACACTTACAATTAGTGCACCAAGCCAAAAAACCTCCCTCCCCCATTTACACTCATTCACACAAAAGGGTTGTTTCTTTCTATTAATATTCTGCTTCCTACATTATATATCAATCAATCAATCAGCTTTATTGTCCATTCTTACATGTACAAGACACATAAGAACTGAAATTACATTTTCGGCACAATCCCGCTAAGAGCAGACATACGTTATCAATATATATCAATACAGTCTGCAAGGGATACAGTCCGTAAGCACACATGATTGTGCGTGCTGCTGCTCCACTAATAGTACTAACCTTTAACACTTCATTTTACTCATTTTCATTAATTACTAGTTTCTATGTAACTGTTTTTATATTGTTTTACTTTCTTTTTTATTCAAGAAAATGTTTTTAATTTATTTATCTTATTTTATTTTATACATTTAACAAAAAAGGACCTTATCTTCACCATACCTGGTTGTCCAAATTAGGCATAATAATGTGTTAATTCCACGACTGTATATATCGGTATCGGTTGATATCGGTATCGGTTGATATCGTATCGGTTGATATCGGTATCGGTAATTAAAGAGTTGGACAATATCGTAATATCGCAGGGTTTCCCACACATTCATTAATTTGTGGCGGCCCGCCACGAAAGAATTACGTCCGCCACAAATTTTTAAAAAAATTAAAAAAAAAATAAAAAAAAGTTTTGTCCTCTCCAGCTTGTCAGGCAAATCATATAGTTGATGTAGATGCCCATATCGGCTGTTCGGATGTACTTTACAAAAGAGAAGTGTAGGATACTTTTCTTGTTGCCTTATTTGTATTTGACTTTATTAAATGTATTTATATTAGAAACACAACATGTGTATATAACAAAGGGTGCAAAGTGTGCAGGCAGTAGGAAACACATGGTTAAGTGTAGGGAGTAAAACTGATGGCAGTCTAAAGTTCAACATTTTTGGAGCTCTTTGTTCAGTGGATCAGATGTTTGATGAAGCTCTGTGTCTATCTACCACCACTACTGTTTATTTGTTACTGACTGTGGCAGGACACCTCTGCCTCTGTTTCACTTTATGTTGCTGGTAAATAATATGCTTGTAGTAGTAGGCTAAAGTTACATTATTTAATATGCACTAATTAAAGGTGCAGAGCTTTAAGAGACATTTTAGCTTTTATATTTTATAAGATATATTTTTTGTAAGAACCACAATTAATAAACATATTTCAGTGAATAACTTATTGTTCAAATCTGTATATAAATATGTACATAAAGTGTTGTAATTATATTGTAAAATGGATGGATGGACGTTTAAAACTAAACTGTTATTATTAATTAGTAAGTATACATTTTTTGAGCCTTTTTACAGAAAATCAAATCATTGTAGTAAATTATGCAAATTACTCGATGATGTCATGGTGACCACGCCCATAGCCACGCCCTCACCGCCACAGGTATCTTGGCAGTTTATGGGAAACACTGTATCGGATATCGGCAAAAAGCCATTATTGGACATCCCGACTAATTTCACAACGTATATTTCTGTGTTTTTTATAGTTTGGTTTGGCTAATATATGGAAGAATATTTAAATAAATCTATATAATGTGTTTATATACCAGTGCACTCTATATAGTCTGGAAAACCTCCTCTAGCCCTGAAACATGTAATGCACTTCAATGCAACATTATGGTTTTCTCGAAACATAAACAACTATTTTCCCTTTTCAGCTTTTCCTCGTCATTTACTGGAATGGCGGTCAGGAATCCAAGCCGTGCCTTCTGCCATAAAAGAAAAGGCGTGCACCGGGAGGAAAGATACACTAAATTATTACCAGATATGAAAACATTAGACACAATGTGCTGGACGAGGGAGCACTTCCAGTCCTTACTTTGCAACCATTGTTCTAATTTCAACAACCTCTGCCCCCCTCCGTACTACAAAATAACTTTATTAGGTGTAGCCACTTAACCTTTAATGACTTTTGAATTGATGGCTTCAATATGAAGAGGATGATGATGACAGCTGCTTAGTTCAAGCAACCCCCCCCCCCCCCCCCCCCCTTGCTCTTTTTTTTTTCTCCATCTTCCGGTCCTTTAAAAAGGAAGAAAAAAATAGGCCAAGGTAACTTGCCAGCGCCTCAACAGCCCCCGCCTCTCTGCTCCCGAGGGTTTTGTGTGATATTTAACTACGGCTACAGTGGCATTTACTAATTTTATATGTGCAGAATTTATGTCAGATTCTTATTCGGCGAGGGGAGCAAAGGTGTCCGCCCGCGTGTCCGCTGTGTATACACTGGTATTATGTGAACTATTCACAACACGTCGGCTGACACGGGCGCCGCTGTTTTGTCGCCGCCGCCTTCCTCGGCTCCGTGCCACAATTAAAGCCTAACCTCAGCATTTGGAGAGGCCGACAGGATGGAGCCAATTTGTTGTGCGGCGTTGCAATGGAGGTGTGCTTCTTTATGCACTCGCCGCCCGTTCCTTTTCAGAGGGAGCTTTCCTAGTGTTGACTGGAGCGCCAGGTCGCACAGGAAGAAGACGTGGCTGCAGGCGTGCAAGCTGCATATCATTCAATCATCAATTACATTAAAAAAAGCTCTTCAGTGTAGATCAGGGGTGTCCAAACTTTTTCCACTGAGGCCCGCATTCTGAAAAATCAAAGCAAGCGGGGGCCATTTTGATATTTTTTATTTTAAAAACCAATACAATATACACTACCGTTCAAAAGTTTGGGGTCACCCAAACAATTTAGTGGAATAGCCTTCATTTCTAAGAACAAGAATAGACTGTCGAGTTTCAGATGAAAGTTCTCTTTTTCTGGCCATTTTGAGCGTTTAATTGACCCCACAAATGTGATGCTCCAGAAACTCAATCTGCTCCAAGGAAGGTCAGTTTTGTAGCTTCTGTAAGGAGCTAAAGTGTTTTCAGATGTGTGAACATGATTGCACAAGGGTTTTCTAATCATCAATTAGCCTTCTGAGCCAATGAGCAAACACATTGTACCATTAGAACACTGGAGTGATAGTTGCTGGAAATGGGCCTCTATACACCTATGTAGATATTGCACCAAAAACCAGACATTTGCAGCTAGAATAGTCATTTAGCACATTAGCAATGTATAGAGTGTACTTCTGTAAAGTTAAGACTAGTTTAAAGTTATCTTCATTGAAAAGTACAGTGCTTTTCCTTCAAAAATAAGGACATTTACATGTGACCCCAAACTTTTGAACGCTAGTGTATATATAAAAAATATACATGTAGGCCTCCACTCAGGCTTGATCCCGGGGACCCCAAAGGGTTTTGGTCAAAAAAATATTAAAAATGTGTCATTATTCAGTATTATTATTTTTTATTATTATTCAAGTTTTAAATCTCTAGATCAACATTAGGTCTATCTGTCAATATAACGGTTTGAAAGATTTAAGTTGTATGCTCTTGTTGTCAAAGAAAACCCTGTTTTTTTATGGAAAAAAATAAAAAATATGCAATATTTTCACACAATAACATTTTTAAGTGGAATATTTGATATATTATATATAATAATTGGAGCCTTAAAAAGGTCAATAACTCATAACAACATTGATTTTAATTCATTATTATTTTTTGAGCAAAGACATTTAAAAACAAATCACACTAAAATTATTGGGGATCCAAATAATTATAGTGTTAAAAAATGAATCATATATATTTTTTTTTACTGTTTACTTTTAACACAATAATCTCGAGATCAACTTCAGATCTATCCGTCAATTATACGTTTTATTGTTGTTTATGTTTTTCGTTTGTTCGTTTTAGGCCTTTCTTTATAAAAAACAGCTCAGTTTTTTTATATGGCAAACACAAAATATGCAACATTTTCCCCAAAAATATCTCAGATGTGACGTAATTGGAGCCTTGAATAGGTCAATAATTCATAATGACATTGATTTTGATTCATTATTATTTTTTAAAGAAAGAAACAGCCTGCATGGCAGCTTTGTGTTATTAGAGTAAACATTGCAACATTTTCTTGTTACATTTCACCTGTTTGCTCTTTTATACCACTTATCATGTTTTTCATTTTTTTCATTCGTATTTTTAAAATGTGCCATGGGGCCGTTAAAAAATGACCTCCAGGTCACAAATGGACCCCGGGCCGCACTTTGGACACCCCTGGTGTAGATTAATTATGCACAGAACCTATCACCCCCCCGACCCCCGAGACATGGAAAAATACAGCTTTCTTGAATTCAACAACAACTTCATGAGAAAATGTTTACTTTTTAAAGAGTGCATTTCCCACCTAGGCCTTCAGTGATGTCCGACTTCAATGATTACTTCTCAAAACACCATCATTTATGTCCCCACACGACCATTGGTGCAGAAATACTATACAGCCGGGGTAGGGAACCTATGGCTCTCTTTTGATGACTGCATTTGTCTCTCAGATCAATCTTAGCTGACATTGCTTAACACGATAAGTCATGAATAATTCCGCTGGTAATCAGTGTTAAAAATAACATTCAAAATATAAAATGTTTTCATGCATTTTAATCCATCCATCCGTTTTCTACCTTACCTGCTCAAGAAGTCGCATGAATGGTAAGAAGTATTGTATTTATTATTGGTTAGCTTCAGTATAACGATGTTATTATAAAGAATAAGAGACTTATTACAGTGGTTCTCAACCTTTTTTCAGTGATGTACCCCGTGAACATTTTTTTAATTCAAGTACCCCCTAATCCAGGGGTGTCCAAAGTGCGGCCCGCAGCTAATTGTTTAGCGGCCCGCCACACATTCTGGAAATACTATTGTAAAAATAAAAAAGAACATTAAAAAGTGGAATGAGGTG
This sequence comes from Entelurus aequoreus, assembly GCF_033978785.1. Taxonomy (NCBI): domain Eukaryota; kingdom Metazoa; phylum Chordata; class Actinopteri; order Syngnathiformes; family Syngnathidae; genus Entelurus; species Entelurus aequoreus. The sequence continues at coordinate 673,277 of NC_084742.1, read as the reverse complement.
AAATTTAACGAGAAAAAGTTGCAATGTTGACACAAAAGCTGCCATGCAGGCTGTTATTTTTTCTTTTGTCTTTCTTTATTTTTCTTTTTTTGCCATTGCTCAAAAAAAAAAATAATGACAAAAAATCCATGTTATAATGAATTATTTCCAGGGCTCCAATTACTTCAAATATTTCACTTTAAAATGTTTTATGTGGTAAATATTGCATATATTGTGTAGTAGCCATATAAAAACATCAAAGTTTTCTTTGACAAAAGCGCATAAAACCAACAAAATAATAGTTCCAGCATAAAATGGACAGATATATCTGAAGTTGATCTCGTAACTTCAGTGTTGAAAGTAAAAGAAAAACCTAATAAAAATGTATCACTTTGTGAGTGGGGCACCTTTTGGATCCCAAATATATTTAGTGATTTTTTATTTATATTTTCACTGTGATTATTAAAAAATATGAAAGAATTAAAATCAATGGTGTCCTGCATTACTTATCTTTTAGGGCTCTAATGACTAAATACTGCATATTTCAGTTTTACTATTAAAAAAAACGAAGTTGTTTTTGACAGAAAAGCCATAAAACATTGTTTTTAATTTGTATTACTTTATATCAACTTGAAGTTGATATAGAGATTTACTGTAAGCGTTAAATATTAAAAAAAAAAATAAATAATCTGATTTATTTTTAACATTTTAATGACTGAGACCCTTTATGGTCCCCGGGACCCCTAAAGGTAAAATAAATAAAAAAAATCCATATATTTTGTTATGGTTTGAAAATGAAAAATATCAAAATGGCCCCCACATGCTTTAATTTTTCCGTGTGCGGCCCTCAGTGGAAAAAGTTTGGACACCCCTGGGCTAATCAAAGGAAAGCATTTTTGGTTGAAAAAAAGAGACAAAGAAGTCAAATACAGCACTACGTCATCAGTTTCTGATTGATTAAATTGTATAACAGTGCAAAATATTGCTCATTTGTAGTGGTCTTTCTTGAACTATTTGGAAAAAAAGATATAAAAATAACTAAAAACATGTTGAAAAATAAACAAGTGATTCAATTCTAAAGATTTCTACACATAGAAGTAATCATCAACTTAAAGTGCCCTCTTTGGGGATTGTAATAGAGATCCATCTGGATTCATCAACTTCATTCTAAACATTTATTTTGTTGAAGTATTATTCAATAAATATCCTGTCCCAACGACTTACCGAGTTCCTCTTGAAGAATGCCTACATAGACACCTCTGTCCAGAAGGGGGGAGTACCTGGAGTGCCTGGGTGCCTGGAGCATACAGGAGTGGTGACACAGTTGATCCGGGAGGCAAGGGAGAACAAAGGAGATTTGGCAACTCTCTGGCTTGACTTAACCAACGCCTACGGATCTATCCCGCACAAACTTGTTGAAATAGCACTGACAAGACACCATGTTCCTGGGAAAATCTGTAACCTCATCATGGACTACTACAACAACTTCGAAGCAAGAGTCTCCTCAAGCCAAGTAACATCTGCCTGGCACCGCCTGGAGAAGGGCATAATCACTGGTTGTACAATCTCAGTGTCACTCTTCTCCTTGGCAATGAACATGATTGTCAAGTCTGCGGAGGTTGAATGCAGAGGGCCAAAATCAAGATCTGGGACCCGGCAGCCCCCCATAAGAGCTTTTATGGATGACTTGACAGTGATGACCACATCTGTGCCTGGGTGCAGGTGGCTCCTCCAGGGGCTTGAACGGCTCATCACATGGGCAAAGATGAGCTTCAAGCCAGCAAAGTCCAGGTCTCTGGTCCTAAAGAAAGGTAAAGTGGCCGACCATTTCCGCTTTACAGTTGGAGGGTACTTGATTCCAACGGTGACCGAAAGACCTGTTAAGAGCCTGGGCAAGATCTTTGATAGCTCCCTGAAGGACGCAGTGGCCTTGCAGCAGACAAAGAGCGACCTGACCTCATGGCTCACAGCCATCGACAAATCTGGTCTCCCAGGAAAGTTTAAAGCCTGGATGTACCAACACGGAGTCTTGCCTAGAATACTCTGGCCTCTGTTAATCTACGAGGTACCAATGACAACGGTTGAGGTACTAGAGAAGACCATCAGCCAGTTCCTGAGGAGATGGCTGGGGCTCCCTCGGTCCTTAAGCAGCATTGCTCTTTATGGCCATTCCACCAAGCTGCAGCTCCCTCTCAGGGGACTGTTGGAGGAATTCAAAGTCACCCGCTCCAGAGAGGTAATGATGTACAGAGACTCCGCAGATGTCAAGGTCGCCTCGGCAGGAATCGTTGTTAAGACCGGGAGGAAGTGGCAGGCACAAGAAGCCGTAAGCAGAGCAGAGGCGCGGCTGAGGCACAAAACCTTGTTGGGTACTGTGGCAAGGGGAAGGGCAGGCCTCGGCAGCTTTCCAAAGCTACGTTGGGACCGGGCCCGTGGCAAGGAGAAGCGCCAACTGGTCCAAGAGGAGATCCGTGCAGAGGTGGAGGAAGAACGTTGCTGCCGGATGGTCAGCATGTCCAAACAAGGGGCGTGGACAAGGTGGGAGCATGCAGAACCTCGAAAACTCACCTGGGCAGAGCTCTGGAGAGCTGAACCTCTGCGCACAAAATTCCTCATACAGTCTGTGTACGATGTCCTCCCATGCCCCGCCAACCTGCACATCTGGGGCCTAGCAGACACTCCGGAGTGTAAACTGTGCCAGAGGAGGGGCACCTTGGAGCACATCCTGAGCTGTTGCCCAAAGGCACTAGGGGAGGGGCGGTATCGCTGGCGCCACGACCAAGTTTTAAAAGCCCTGGCGGATTCTATCTGCGCAGCGATACAAAACAGCAAGTCCCAGGTCGCCCCGAAGCAGTCAATCACCTTCATCAGAGCAGGACAGAAGGCAAGCCGCCAGCCCAACTTCTCAGGAGGGCTCCTGGCCACCGCTCGTGACTGGCAGCTCCATGTTGACCTGGGAAGGCAACTCAAGTTCCCGGCCAATATCGCTTCCACGTCACTCCGCCCAGACATGGTGTTAACATCGGAGTCATCCAAGCAAGTGGTGCTACTGGAGCTGACTGTTCCCTGGGAGGAGCGAATTGACGAAGCAAATGAGCGAAAGAGGGCCAAATACGCTGAGCTCACTGTAGAGTGTCGGAGTAACGGCTGGAGAGCCCGCTGTGAACCAGTCGAGATTGGGTGCAGAGGTTTTGCTGGTCACTCACTACAGCGTGTGTTCAGAATCCTTGGCATTAGAGGACTGCAGTCGAGAAAAGCCACCAAGAACATCCTAGAGGCCGCAGAAAAGGCCTCCCGGTGGCTGTGGATCCGTAGGGGGGATCCGTGGTGCGCTACTTGGACACAGGCCGGGGTCTGATCACCCCCGGCTGGGTCGCCCGGGCGAGGGTGTCTGATGATTAAAGACCCGAAACACCCTATGACCCCGGGTTTATCACTGATGACGTGTCCAAGCATCACCGTGAGGTGTATTCAAGTTCAATAAATATATTTATAAAGGATTTTTGAATTGTTGCTATTTTTAGAATATTTAAAAAAAATCTCACATACCCCTTAGCATACCTTCAAGTACCCCCAGGGGTACGCGTACCCCCTTTTGAGAACCACTGACTTATTATACTCAAAAAATGCACGCATTTAGTTGTGTTCAGTGTAAAAAAATACTATATGGCTCTCACGGAAATACATTTTAAAATATTTTGCTTTCATGGTTCTCTCAGCCAAAAAGGTTCCCTGCTATACAGGAACACATTTACGCCCTACTGAGCATCGAAACACATCAACAGTGTACAAAATGGGCTATTTTCTGGCGCATTTAAAAAATCGATTAAAACGCATCGGCAATCAAAACATATCTTATGTGGTACCGTCACAATTAAAATTGCAAAAAACATTAAAAGTGAAAAAATTAAATATTTGAACTCACAATTTTGTTGCACCTATTCCACGCCGTATAAGCCAGTGGCACCGCTCGTAGTTGGCTTATTCGAGTGGAAATGATGTAGTTTCTCTTTCAATATCCTTCTTGAAAATGGCCTTGCAAATATTTATCTGCCACCTAATCAATGTTTTGTTGTGTTGCTACGGCGCAACACTTCCTGCTTCCTGCTCAATTGCAACTTGTGATTAGATTGTGTTTGCTTGTTGAGGGTTTTTTGCACTTGAAACATGGCTGTGAATGGCTTGACCCTAACACAGGACAGAAATGCACTGCTGGGTCTCAAGAGGATAAATGATAAATGCATTAGACAGTAGATACACTTGCACAATAGACAGACACAATCGGCGTTCACAGGACTTAAGGCACAATCGACAATTAATACACAAGCACAATCGACATAAGGCACAATCGACAATAATACACATGCACAATCGACATAAGGCATAAGACACAATACACATGCAAAACTGACATAAAGCACAATCCACATCGAGCACAATCTCCAATTGCACATATGCAATTGGAGATGTATCATTAATTGTAAGTAAATTAGTACAACTATTTTACAAGCTACTACTATTACTACTACCAGTAATAATACAAAATACAAACATATTTAAAGTTTAAAATGTTATATTGTTGTGCTGTATCGAGCACAATAATAAATGCCTCATTACATCATTAACTATGACATTTTATTCTGATTTGAATGCAATACAATTTATGTTTAAGTATATATATATATAGTTATATTTAATTGATTTAATAAATTAAGCATTTATACAAACATAATACTTTTCATGTCAATATTAATAATGATTATCCATTAAGAACTTGTGTCAACATGAGATACTCTAAAGCTGTCATTTTTCTATTTGAAACCTGTAAAATGAATAAATATTATACAATAAAATCATATAAACTACTACTATGACAAAACACACTTAAATAGACAAGGGACAGTGAGTACAATGTTGGGGGAAGAGGGGGTGGATAATAGGAGGTGCCAAAAGAGGAGGGGGGGGGGGAGGGGGGTATGGGGGGATGAGCAGATTGAACTGTAGGGGCTTTAAAAAAAAAAAATCAAATTTTAACAGCATTGTATTCCCTCCCATTTCCAGTACGTCTATTAAGCAGCTTATTGATAGATGGGAGATGAGACCACCCATACCTGGGGCTCATCCTGGGATGGCCGCCAAGGGGGGGAGGGGGGGGGGGGGTGATCACACTATTTTGCAGTCAAAGCCAAATCTCCAGAGGTGGGATCCTGCCTCGTCCCCGCGCTCAATAAAATAATTAGCTTTGGCTTGGCCCGGCCGTTAATCAACTTGCTCAACATATGCAAAGAAGCGAGAGAGGGAGGGGAGGATATATTCTTTCTTTTTTGATCCGGCAAGCTGTGTTACTTTTATCTGGAAAAAGTCGCTGATTCCACTTCTTTTCTTTGCCAGATTACTATAAAACACACCGCACAGACTTTTTTTTTTTTGCACCCCCCCCCCCCCCCCCATTTAATGTTTAGTCTACAGGAAGCCCGATTATTTCAAGGAGGGCGAAGGAAGGAATCAGCACAAACGGTTTAAATAAATCTGCTGCGAGGTGATGGAGATTACTTTGAATAAACTTCCACGAGAGGGAACTGGAAGAGTTCAATGCCAAACACTGGAGGTCCTGCTGCAGATCATATCAAAGCTGTGGTACCCCAACTTTGGTCTGCAGTCCGGACCGGTTCAAATCGAACCGTATTTTTCGGACTATAAGGCGCACTTCAAGGCCTACTGAAAGCCACTACTAGCGACCACGCAGTCTGATAGTTTATATATCAATGATGACATCTTAACATTGCAACACATGCCAATACGGCCGGGTTAACTTATAAAGTGACATTTTACATTTCCCGCTAAACTTCCGCTTGAAAACACCTTTGGATGATGACGTATGCGCGTGACGTAGCCAGTGAAACAGAAGTATCGGTACCCCATTGAATACAATACAAAAAAGCTCTGTTTTCATCTCCAAATTCCACAGTATTCTGGACATCTGTGTTGGTGAATCTTTTGCAATTTGTTTAATGAACAATGAAGACTGCAAAGAAGAAAGTTGTAGGTGGGATCGGTGTATTAGCGGCGGACTACAGCAACACAACCAGGAAGACTTTGACTCGGATAGCAGACGCACTAGGCGACGCTAGCCACCGACCGCACGGATGCGTCCTTCGTCGCTCTGTCAATCGCTGGAACGCAGGTGAGCACGGGTGTTGATGAGCAGATGAGGGCTGGCTGGCGTAGGTGCATAGCTAATGTTTTTAGCATAGCTCTGTGAGGTCCCGTTGCTAAGTTAGCTTCAATGGCGTCGTTAGCAACAGCATTGTTAAGCTTCGCCAGGCTGTAAAGCATTAACCGTGTAGTTACATGTCCATGGTTTAATAGTATTGTTGATCTTCTGTCTATCCTTCCAGTCAGGGGTTTATTTCTTTTGTTTCTATCTGCATTTAAGCACGATGCTATCACGTTAGCTCCGTAGCTAAAGTGCTTCGCCGATGTATTGTCGTGGAGATAAAAGTCACTGTGAATGTCCATTTGGCGTTCTGGACTCTCATTTTCAAGAGGATATAGTATCCCAGGTGGTTTAAAATACAAATCCAAGATCCACAATAGAAAAAGGAGAAAGTGTGGAATCCAATGAGCCAGCTTGTACCTAAGTTACGGTCAGAGCGAAAAAAGATACGTCCTGCACTGCACTCTAGTCCTTCACTCTCACGTTCCTCATCCACAAATCTTTCATTCTCACTCAAATTAATGGGGTAATCGTCGCTTTCTCGGTCCGAATGGCTCTCGCTGCTGGTGTAAACAATGTGGAAATGTGAGGAGCCTTTCAACCTGTGACGTCACGCTACTTCCGCTACAGCCAAGGCTTTTTTATCAGCGACCAAAAGTTGCGAACTTTATCGTCGATGTTCTCTACTAAATCCTTTCAGCAAAAATATGGCAATATCGCGAAATGATCAAGTATGACACATAGAATGGATCTGCTATCCCCGTTTAAATTTAAAACATTCATTTCAGTAGGCCTTTAAAGTCATATCCAACAGTTGTGACAACGACTTTTTACTGTCCACTGAGTTTCGTTTTTTAATGATTTCTGCTGGTGGTGTGCTTCCAGATTTTTTCAAGGCAAAAAATGTGCCTCGGCTCAAAAAAGGTTGAAAAACACTGCCGTAGTCCACATCATTTCCCCGTTGTGGGGTAAATCAAGTCTTAGCTTAAGAGTAGCAGAAAGGTGTTTGCAGAGGCCTTTCCCTTTGCAAATGACAAGGGCTGGAAATAACACTCAAACATGGAGCGCTAATTTAAAGCCCCCCGACACCAGCCGGCGTCTCATTTTCGTATCGCAACGTGTAACAAGTCAGCGCAGCGAGGAGGGTGTTTTATTGTCGCCCCTTTTGGGGGTTAATCAGTGTGTTCGCACCCGACGTACACAAAGGGCAAGCAGGCTTCAACTTAGATGGCTCTCGTCTAGTGGAATAGTAGGCTAAAGGTCGCGTAGAAGAGTCACAATATTCGAAAAGGCATAGAATTAAAAAGAACAAGGAGATTAGCACTTCCATTACTACTTGCTGCATACAGTAGTGTTGGAATAGTACAACATTTGTTTTGAACGTCATTTGAATTGTTGTTTTGGAGACATTGTTGTGTGTGTTGGTATGTTTAGTCCCTTGTGAAGAATAATGTCCCGGAATGTAACCTCAAGTACAAGCTGCTTTCAAAAGCTACAAAATTGTACAAACTCTTGAAAAATAGAAACTAAACGCAGATATTAATATTTTTTAATTGTTTAAATACAAAACCCAAAAGCAGTGTAGTTGGCACTTTGTGTAAATGGTAAATAAAAACAGAATACAATGATTTGTAAATCCTTTTCAACTTATATTCAATTGAATAGACTGCAAAGACAACATATTTAACGTTCGAACTGGAAAACTTTGTTGTTGTTTTTTGCAAATATTAGCTCATTTGGAATTTGATGCCTGCGACATGTTTCAAAAAAGCTGGCACAAGTGGCAAAAAAGACTGAGAAAGTTGAGGAATGCTCATCAAACACTTATTTGGAACATCCCACAGGTGAGCAGGCTAATTGGGAACAGGTGGGTGCCATGATTGGGTATAAAAGTAGATTCCATGAAATGCTCAGTCATTCACAAACAAGGACGGGGCGAGGGTCACCACTTTGTCAACAAATCTGTGGGCAAATTGTTGAACAGTTAAAGAACAACATTTCTCAAGCAGCTATTGCAAGAAATTTAGGGATTTTACCATCTAAGGTCTTTAAGATCATCAAAAGGTTCAGACAATCTGGAGAAATCACTGCATGTAACATTGAATGCCCGTGACCTCAAGAGGTATTGCATCAAAAAGTGACATCAGTGTGTAAAGGATATCACCACATGGGCTCAGGAACACTTCAGAAACCCACTGTCAGTAACTACAGTTGGTCGCTACATCTGTAAGTGCAAGTTAAAACTCTACTATGCAAAACGAAAGCCATTTATCAACAACACCCAGAAACGCCGTCAGCTTTGCTGGGCCTGAGCTCATCTAAGACGGACAGATGCAAAGTGTAAAAGTGTTCTGTGGTCTGACGAGTCCACATTTCTAATTGTTTATGGAAACTGTGGAATAGAACCATCCGGATTTTTCTAGGCGCAGAGTTTAAAAGGCAGCATGTGTGATGGTATGGGGGTGTATTAGTGGCCAAGACATGGGTAACTTACACATCTGTGAAGGCACCATTAATGCTGAAAGGTACATACAGCTTTTGGAGCAACATATGTTGCCATCCAAGCAACGTTACCATGGACGCCCCTGCTTATTTCAGCAAGACAATGCCAAGCCACGTGTTACATCAACGTGGCTTCATAGTTAAAGAGTGCGGGTACTAGACTGGCCTGGAACTAATTAACAGTGAAAACAAGAGTTTACTGTACTTACTGTAGGAAGTCCAAAATACAGGTATTGGTTTTTGGTTGGGAAGCTGGTTGAATGACAACAGAATTAGGAAACAAATAAACCTTAGCTTCTACCTACTTCTTTTCGGACATTCGGGACGTTCTTTGGGGAGCCCTGTTGAAAATAAAGCGTCACGGCGTGAGATGGCGTGAGCGTCCAGACACAAGTCTTGTTGTTTGAAGACATATTGGAGGAATAAGCCAACATTAGTGTGTGTGAGGCGGAGACAAGAAGATGGAGCACGGTGGCTGCACATCATCATGTATCACAATTACTCCCCCGCACAAATGAGGACTCCAATGGAGAGGGTGGAAGGGTGTCCAAGTGTCCATCATGTCTGCTTTTCTTTTGCACCTAACTAATCACCTCCAAACAGAACGCGGACGTCAATCATCTCCTTGTTGGCGATCCATAATCCTGGCACAGAGCGGAACAACAACACCATGGCGGTCCGCGGGAGAATGAAACATATTCATACATATGGATGTACCTACACTCCCACATACATACATACATACATATGTATGTATGTATGTACCTACACTCCCACATACATATAGTACATACACACATACTCAAAGTTCGTACATCCACACACACATTCACTGTACAAACATACATATACACATACATGTACATATACATTCACTGTACAAACATACATATACACATACATGTACATATACATTCACTGTACAGACATACATATACACATACTGTACATATACATTCACTGTACAGACATACATATACACATACTGTACATATACATTCACTGTACAAACATACATATACACATACATGTACATATACATTCACTGTACAGACATACATATACACATACATGTACATATACATTCACTGTACAAACATACATATACACAATACATATACATATACATGCACTGTACAAACATACATATACACATACATGTACATATACATACACATTCTTGTACATATACATTCACTGTACAAACATACATATACACATACATGTACATATACATTCACTGTACAAACATACATATACACATACATGTACATATACATTCACTGTACAAACATACATATACACATACATGTACATATACATTCACTGTACAAACATACATATACACATGCACATATACATTCACTGTACAAACATACATATACACATACATGTACATATACATTCACTGTACAGACATACATATACACATACATGTACATATACATGCACTGTACAAACATACATATACACATACATGTACATATACATTTACTGTACAAACACACATATACACATACATGTACATATACATGCACTGTACAAACATACATATACACATACGTGTACATATACATTCACTGTACAAACATACATATACACATACATGTACATATACATTCACTGTACAAACATACATATACACATACATGTACATATACATGCACTGTACAAACATACATATACACATACATCATCTACATCTACTATATGATTTGCCTGAGAAGCTGGACAGGACCAAAAAAAACAACAAAAAACAAAAAAAACATAAATGGATAAAGACGTGAAAGACGAGGCGCTCTCATACATTTCAGATGAAAGTGGACGATTGATTAGCGTGTTTGAAACTAAAACAAGTTATATCCACGGCCCTGAGCAAACACGAACGTCATTATTTATGATCAATTTGTAAGAGACAGACACCTGAACTTTTATAAGCGGACGAGCCTTACCCGCCACGCACCAATCATATTTAAATAAATGTTTATGGGGAAGACGGGGCGGCCTATTTGTTCCCTGACTCATTGTCGTGGTGCGACGCTAACAGCCGTCATCACGGAACCGCTCGTCGACGCCAGACGCCTCAGCGCATGAGTGCCTGGTGTTTATACCGGGGTTGCTTGTCACACTCCTTATGTCTCATTAGGTCAGAGTCCCTCAATTTGTGCCATGGACAAATTTGCCAACTTGGGATCGGAGCTCACCTTCTTAGTCATAGTCATGACTTTTTGTCTTTTTCATCTTCAATTGTAGAGATTTAGCTTCTCACTATGTTTTCTGGGCTTTTTAGCAAATCAACTGTTACCCTTAAAAAGTGTAAAACTACAGTTTAATGTACAAACCCCGTTTCCATATGAGTTGGGAAATGGTGTTGGATGTAAATATAAACAGAATACAATGATTTGCAAATCCTTTTCAAGCCATATTCAGTTGAATATGCTACAAAGACAACATATTTCATGTTCAAACTCATAAACTTTTTTTTGTGCAAATAATCATTAACTTTATAATTTGATGGCAGCAACACGTGACAAAGAAGTTGGGAAAGGTGGCAATAAATACTGATAAAGTTGAGGAATGCTCATCAAACACTTATTTGGAACATCCCACAGGTGAACAGGTAAATTGGGAACAGGTGGGTGCCATGATTGGGTATAAAAGTAGATTCCATGAAATGCTCAGTCATTCACAAACAAGGATGGGGCGAGGGTCACCACTTTGTCAACAAATGCCTGAGCAAATTGTTGAACAGTTTAAGAACAACCTTTCTCAAGCAGCTATTGCAAGGAATTTAGGGATTTCACCATCTACGCTCCGTAATATCATCAAAGGGTTCAGAGAATGTGGAGAAATCACTGCAGGTAAGCAGCTAAGCCCGTGACCTTCCATCCCTCAGGCTGTACTGCATCAACAAGCAACATCAGTGTGTAAAGGATATCACCACATGGGCTCAGGAACACTTCAGAAACCCACTGTCAGTAACTACAGTTGGTCGCTACATCTGTAAGTGCAAGTTAAAACTCTCCTATGCAAGGCAAAAAACGTTTATCAACAACACCCAGAAACGCCGTCAGTTTCGCTGGGCCTGAGCTCATCTAAGATGGACTGATACAAAGTGGAAAAGTGTTCTGTGGTCTGATGAGTCCACATTTCAAATTGTTTTTGGAAACTGTGGACGTCGTGTCCTCCGGACCAAAGAAGAAAAGAACCATCCGGATTGTTCTAGGCACAAAGTGTAAAAGGCAGCATGTGTGATGGTATGGGGGTGTATTAGTGGCCAAGACATGGGTAACTTACACATCTGTGAAGGCACCATTAATGCTGAAAGGTACATACAGCTTTTGGAGCAACATATGTTGCCATCCAAGCAACGTTACCATGGACGCCCCTGCTTATTTCAGCAAGACAATGCCAAGCCACGTGTTACTTCATAGTAAAAGAGTGCGGGTACTAGACTGGCCTGCCTGTAGTCCAGACCTGTCTCCCATTGAAAATGTGTGGCACCTGCAATAGCAGAAGGGAGACCCCCGGACTGTTGAACAACTTAAGCTGTACATCAAGCAAGAATGGGAAAGAATTCCACTTAAAAAATGTGTCTCCTCACTTCCCAAACCAAAACTGAGTTGTCTCTGCAGTCTATTCAATTGAATATAAGTTGAAAAGGATTTGCAAAGTATTCTGTTTTTATTTACCATTTACACAACGTGCCAACTTTACTGGTTTTGGGTTTTGTTAATGAAAATGAAAAACAGAAGAAAATACCAACATTGTGTGCTGACTGCAGGACATTTAGATGTAAACAGGCTGTCCACAAATCTTACATGGGATATTTTAGATTGGCCCAGTATCGTCTCACCTCATGTCTTGATAGTTTATTACCACTTTGAATAAGAGCGATCCACATTTCAAGCAAACCTCCAATGTAGTAATGACTACATGAAGATGTTTCCATGCCAAACAATTCACACTACAGTAAAAGATGTGTCCGCACATACAAACAGACCCGAAGTAGCTTGGAGATCCATGCCCGTCTTTCTCCCACCATGTCTTTCATATCGTGGGAGGTTTTCACAATCAGGATCAAATAAAAAATTGAACGGTAACGCAACACTAATCAGGGGCTGTTGTTTACACGGCGGTGATGTCTGACCCCGCCCCCACTGGGGATGATGACCTCCATCCAACACTGTCACATTTATTAAAACATTTGAGATTCAGTAAGATTTGAGTGTGATCGAAAGTACGACGAAAAGAGAGCACTCGTCTTATTCTTATTTGGTAACTAGGCGCCGTCATAGTTTAACTTCAACAAATGATACACTGATATCCTTAAATAAAGAAAGTCAAACATTAAAAGCCATATGTTTACCTTCTTATCGACTGAAACTGTTTTTTTGAAAGACAGACTGCAAAAATGCAAAAAAAAGTCAAACGTGGTCAATAATAGTGATTACCAACTACTGTGCCGCAGCAGATTAATTAGTGGGCCGTGGGAAATTTCACTTAATAAGTCCGAAAAATACTTTTTCTATGGGTTCCAAAGTTTTTGATCAAAATTATAAATGTTATTAAAAACATTTTTTTTCCAGCAGAAAACATCTCATGCACCCTAAGTCACAGGTGTCAAACTCAAGGCCCGGGGGCCAGATGTGGCCCGCCACTTCATTTTAATTGGCCCTTGGGTGAATAATGTAAACTCACTATACCGGTATGTTTTAGCGCTTTCATGCCGAGTTTACTGACAGATATAAGTTTGGGTGAATAATGTAAACTCACTACACCGGTATGTTTTAGCGCTTTCATGGCGAGTTTACTGACAGATATAAGTAAGAACTTTACACTACTTTATATTAGAAATGGCAACAGCGGAGGATGAATGTCCCATAACAAGAAGATAGAGAAAAACTAGAAGCTTATCGACTACGGTGTCGTCACGGACTACAAAGGCGGACCCACGCAACTTTAGGTCCCAGGTTTCAAACTCAAGGCCTGAGGGGCACTTCATTTTATTTGGCCCTCAAAAGCCTGGAAATAAAATGCATTAATAAAGTACTGTAACTTTTCATACTAAATATTTTCTTTCTTTCCATTTTGGGAGGGAAAAAAAAGTATGTACTCCGTTTAATCGCAAATTATGTTAATATTTAAGTTAACATAATTTGCGATTAAACGGAGTACATACTTTTTTTTTATTATGTTAACTTAAATATTGTCTAATTATGAGAAAATATATTATCAAAAATTTGAACCATTTTTTAAAATTAAAATAAATACTAATAATTATGATTTCAAAGCAAGTTACCCATCAAATTGTGCAATGTAAAAGTAGCAATAGATTTCATGGTAAAATTGTGTAATTTACTGTGGTTTTTACCGCATTTTTCTCTAAATGAAAAAAAAACTTTACTTTTTTTTTTTACTGTAATAAACTGTGGTGCCGTTTTGGCATTTACAGTAATACACCGAAAAATATCCACTTGTTGATTTGCGGTAAAAAACAAAAACAAACAAACCGGCAGCTCAGGTGCCAACATTTTATTGTAAAATTAAATTTTTTTAATTTACAGTAAAAAAACTAATGCACATTTTACAGTAGAATTCTGGCAACTGAGCTGCCTTTTTTTAAACCATAAAAACAGCAGTACTGTAATATACACTACATTTTGAAGTTAAATTATTACAATTTACCATATTTGTTTTTACATTTTAGTTTAAAAAAAATCTGCTATTAAAAGGCATTAAAAAATTGTGCAATAATAGTATTCACTGTTAGAAGCGGCACTCTGGGGCCAAACATAACTGCGACGTGGCCCTCAGTAAAAAACACTTTGACACCTCTGACTTAAGTCAGTGCAAGTGCAAGTTAAAACTCTCCTATGCAAAGCCAAAGCCATTTATCAACAACACCCAGAAACGCCGCCGGCTTCGCTGGGCCCGAGCTCATCTAAGATGGACTGATGCAAAGTGGAAAAGTGTTCTGTAGTCTGAGGAGTCCACATTTCAAATAGTTTTTGGAAACTGTCGTGTCCTCCGGACCAAGAGGAAAAGAACCATCCGGATTGTTTTAGGCGCAAAGTGTAGAAGGCAGCATGTGTGATGGTATGGGGGTGTATTAGTGGTCAAGACATGTTCTAGGGTGAAAGTGTAAAAGGCAGCATGTGTGATGGTATGGGGGTGTATTAGTGGTCAAGACATGTTCTAGGG
>NC_084742.1:640875-645875 GCF_033978785.1 Entelurus aequoreus | reverse complement strand
GATGCATTGCAAAATATTCTATATAAACATTTTGGTACCTCAAAACCTGGTACAATAGTTTTATATAAAGTAAGAGCTTGTGATTGAATAATTAGGTTTTATTTTTAGTTAGATTAATCACACTTGAATTTGGATTAATCTTGACTAATCACAGGTTATTATTGAATGCATAATTTAAATGGACTTAAAAAACAGTCAAATATATTGCCACAAATGTAATTTTATTGTCAAAATATCATACAGGAACAAAACATTAACACACTGTTATGATCCAATGCAGAACTAATATTTGTAATCCTATTTTTCGTACTTTATTATAAGATACATTTTTTTATTCATTGTAAAAAAAACATTGTTTTTAATGAATTAGTATATTATGGAATAATATTTCATTACTTTTTTGCAATTATTATCATGAATTGTTTCACTATTTTGTTATTGTTTTACTAATAAATTCTAGTGCTTTCAAATGATTGATCAGAGGTTATTAATGGATTGCACAATTCAAAATCAACTTAAAAAAGAGCCAATGCATCGTCAAAATGTCAGAGAGGAACATTTTACAATGTTTTTTTTTACATAAAAGCCGATAATTTATTTACTCAAAACAATAGTTTTATATAAAGTAATTACTTGTGATTGTGGAAACCCGTAATAATTTGCGTTGTACTTTCAATAAATTGCAAAATATTCTATATAAACTTTTTGGTACCTCTACTGTAGGTAAAAAAAACATGCTTTACTACAGGAAACATGGCCGCACAAAGCATACGGATGACTTAACACATGCTTAGTGACACCTCACCCAAGCGCCATCTGATACAGTGTGCGACGGGAGACACTTCACAACACCGTCATTGCCATTCATGATACACATTGGCGTATAAAGAGGGGCCATTAGGGGCCCCAACCTGGGAGCCATTAAATCATTTTAAAGCAATGTAACATCCCATTAGCGTCAGCGCGGGGACCACATAATAGTCTGCATGAGAGAGATAACCACTAGACGCTCCATTTGGACTTCCAAATCCTCACCTCTGTCCCCACCTGGGAGGGGTCACTAGTGTCTACATAAGCGACCCTGGTGGAGTGAGGTGAAGTGTACTGGGGTGGGGGTGGGGGTGTGGGTGGGGGGGGTCCCCATGTGTTAACTGCTTTGAATCACTGCTGAATAAGGAGATGCGGCGAGATAGTGGCCCCGCGATGAATTAGGCATGATGCAGGTATAGGCTGTAATAGGGCCTATTATGTGTCCAAAAGGAGACGTGGGAATTAAACTTTGGTTTGCTTGGCGTCCGCGGGGAGCAAATCAGCATCTTGTGTGTGCACATGTGCCGTAATAAAACAGCGAGATGAGAGGCACTCATAAATAAATGCAGGTGGACACTTCCTGAACTTCCACCAGAGAGGGCATTGAGGTGGGAAAAACACATTATTAAGTTGAATTGTCGCCCTTATGCTGATACAAAAGCATGACAAAATCAACATGATTGGCACTCGGTGATGCCGCTTGTTGAGCACACACGGCCCCTCATTAGTATGCGCAGTAATACTATGCAAAAGGCTTGAGCAGGGAGTTATATACTCACTAAATATGATGCAAAAAAGGGAAGTTATGGTATAGTACATATTGCTGCTTATAGAGAACACACACACACTCTATTCCAGAGCGGGGCAAATATTTTGACTCAGGGGCCACATTGAGAGGAAAAAATGTGTCTGGGGGGGCCAATGTGTGCATATAAATTATATATATACACATTTAGCTGTAAAAGTCTGCTAAACACTATGTATGTTTGGGTCCCTTTTTTTTTTCCAGGAACGCTAATTGATTGTTTGAGAAGTTTATTGACATCTTAAAGAATCAAATCCATTGTGGTCCATTAAATATTCATCACATTTGATACATTCAATAATAAAATATATATAACTTGTAACATGTAAATAAAACATTTTTATAAATTATGTACATATACACAGTAAAAGAAAAACAATACAGGACTGTCTCAGAAAATTAGAATATTGTGATATAGTTCTTTATTTTCTGTAATGCAATTAAAAAAACAAAAAAGTCATACATTCTGGATTCATTACGCATCAACTGAAATATTGCAAGCCTTTTATTATTTCAATATTGCTGATTATGGCATACAGCTTAAGAAAACTCAAAAATCCCATCTCAAAAAATTAGAATATTTCCTCAGACCAAGTAAAAAAAAAAAAGATTTATAACAGCAAAACAAAATCAAACATTTGAAAATGTCAATTAATTTACTCAGTACTTGGTTGGGAATCATTTTGCATGGATTACTGCATCAATGCAGCGTGGCATGGAGCCAATCAGCTGCTGAGGTGTTATGGATGCTTCAATAGCGGCCTTTAGCTCATTTGCATTATTGTCTTTCAGCTTCTTCTTCACAATACCCCACAAATTCTCTATGGGGTTCAGGTCAGGGGAGTTGGCAGGCCAATGGAGGACAGTAATGCCATGCTCAGTACACCAGTTACTGCTGGTTTTGGCACTGTAGGCAGGTGGCAGATCATGCTGGAAAATGAAATCATCATCTCCATAGAGCTTTTCAGCAGATGGAAGCATGTAGTGCTGTAAAATGTCTTGGTACACAGCTGCATTGACTCTGGACTTGATGAAACCCAGTGGACCAACACCAGCAGCTGACATGGCTCCCCAAACTATTGATGACTGTGGGAACTTCACACTGGATTTCAAGCAACTTGGATTTTGCTCCTCTCCAGCCTTCCTCCAGACTCTAGCGCCTTGACTTCCAAATGAAATACAAAACTTGCTTTGGTCTGAAAACAGACTCTGGACCACTCTGCAACTGTCCAGTGCTTCTTTTCCATAGCCCAAGTCAGACTCTTCTAGAGATTTTAGAGCACTACATGCTTCCATCTGTTGAAAAGCTCTATGGAGATGATGATTTCATTTTCCAGCATGATCTGGCACCTGCCCACAGTGCCAAAACCAGCAGTAACTGGTGTACTGAGCATGGCATTACTGTCCTCCATTGGCCTGCCAACTCCCCTGACCTGAGCCCCATAGAGAATGTGTGGGGTATTGTGAAGAAGAAGCTGAAAGACAATAATGCAAATGAGCTAAAGGCCGCTATTGAAGCATCCATAACACCTCAGCAATGCCACAGGCTGATTGCCTCCATGCCACGCCGCATTGATGCAGTCATCCGTGCAAAAGGATTCCCAACCAAGTACTGAGTGCAGTAATTGACATTTTCAAATGTTTGATTTTGTTTTGTTTTGTTTTGTTTTTTAACTTGGTCTGAGGAAATATTCAAATTTTTTGAGATGGGATTTTTGAGTTTTCTTAAGCTGTATGCCATAATCAGCAATATTAAAATAATAAAAGGCTTGCAATATTTCAGTTGATGTGTAATGAATCCAGAATGTATGACATTTTTGTTTTTTTTAAATTGCATTACAGAAAAGAAATCAGTTTATCACAATATTCTAATTTTCTGAGACAGTCCTGTACATACAAAAAATGGGTGTCATTTTGCGGTCCTTATACACACACCATAGTAATATTTGTATCTCTGACTACGCTAGCCATAATGGGGCCGACAATCCAAGCGGTGCGGCTTCAAAGTCCTAATAAAACATTTTGACGGATTTTTGAGTGCCGTGTGTAATGTTCTTTATTCTCAATGGAACATTTAAAGTTTTGGTGTCGTTTACTGGCGTCATATTGCAGTCTACACGTGTCTCTTATGTGTGACTGCCATCTACTGGTCACACTTATTACACCATGTACCAAATAAAATTGCTTCGAGGTCGAAGGTGATTCAGGTGATTTGAAAAATAAATATATACAAAAATGGGGGGTGGGGGGGGGGGGGTGTTATATACACTATTTACATGACACTATGTACATGACTATGCACATGTTGACTCCAAGAGTGTGCAAAACAGAATGAGAAAATATATATATATACATTATAACCACATTTAAACCTGTTTGGTGCTTCGAAGAGTTGCTGGGGATCAATTTTGAGGTTGAGCTGAGCCATGATTTTATGGTACTTTTAAAATTTAGTAGGGAAGTTTGCATTTTAAGGTCTGTTGAGAGTGCATTCCACCGTGTGGTGGCAAAATAGTAGAATGTATTTTTTCCATGAGAGTCTTGAATTTGGGGGGACGAGGTCTGAGGAAGTCCCTCTCGTGTAGTACCTGTGAGCATCACTTACCAAAAGTCACAATGTCCGATAGAGTTCTAAAAAAAGGTTATGACAGACCACCTAAAACAAAACGGATGGAATTTTACAGTTTTTGACTGAATGGGACGCCCAAAATGTGCATGAAAATAAAGAAAGTGGGATTTACAATACTAACTATGAACAATAAAACACTGAATATTAACAACATATGAACATATTTTACTTCTCAGACCAGCTCCTCGGTAGTTGTGTATCTTGTACATTCATGCAAAACACAACAAAAATGTAACAAACAGCAAAATATGGATGCAAAGTGTAATAAATACCTACGATATGATATATTATCACTTGTGTGCAGAAATTTGTTGTAAAAATCTGCTTCCGCATCTGTTTCCACTCAAGATGATCCCCTGCTGGCCCCACTATGGACTGGACTCTCACACTAGTACCTAAATCCATTGCACCGGTGGTGGGGGTTTGGGTCCCCACATCTGCGGTCCCCTCCAAGGTTTCTCGTTGTTTCCCATTGGGTTGAGTTTTTTCTTGCCCTGATGTGGGATCTGAGCCGAGGATGTCGTTGTGGCTTGTGCAGCCCTTTGAGACACTTGTGATTAAGGGCTACATAAATAAACTTGTGTCTGATATCATTTATTCTGAAATAATTCATTTACTTTATGAATACCACTGTTTCTGATATTATTTATCCTGAATTAATTATTGTATATATGTATTAAATGAATACCACATTGTCTGATATCAATTATCCTGAAATAGTTATTTTTCAGAATGAATAAACAGTACCTGATGTCA
>NC_084742.1:635242-640855 GCF_033978785.1 Entelurus aequoreus | reverse complement strand
AAACTTAAGAGAGTCAATCACTTCACCATAAAAGTAGGTGACAGTGTCATCACCAGGAAAGATGAGGTCACCTACCTAGGTTCCATTCTAGAGGCTAACCTTTCCTGTGATAAAATGGCAACCAAGGTAATCAAAAAGGTTAACCAACGAACGAGATTTCTCTACAGAATTTCCTCTCTGGTCAACAAAAGCACCTTGAGGATTCTGGCGGGAACTCTCGTTCAACCCTTTTTCGATTACGCATGCACCTCCTGGTACCCTAGAACCTCCAAAACCCTCAAATCTAAACTCCAAACATCTCAGAACAAGCTAGTCAGGTTACTTCTAGACCTCCACCCCAGATCCCACCTCACTCCTACCCACTTCTCTAAAGTGGGCTGGCTCAAGGTGGAGGACAGAGTTAAACAACTTGCACTGAGCCTAGTCTATAAAATCCGCTACACCTCCCTGATACCGAAGTACATGTCAAACTACTTCCTTAACGTAAATGACCGCCATAACCACAACACCAGGGGTGCTCCACTAACCACGTTAAACCCAGATTCCGAACTAACAAAGGTCTTAACTCATTCTCTTTCTATGCCACATCAATGTGGAATGCGCTCCCAACAGGTATAAAAGAAAGGGCATCTCTATCCTCCTTCAAAACCGCTATAAAAGTTCACCTCCAGGCAGCTACAACCCTAAACTAACACCCTCCCCGGATTGCTAATAATCAAATGTAAACAATCAAATGCAGATTCTTTTTCTTATGCCTTCTGATCTCTCTCTCTCTCTCTCTCTCTCTCTCTCTCTCTCTCTCTCTCTCTCTCTCTCTCTATGTCCACTACCCCCCCCCACCCCCCCACCCCACCCCCCCTCCACACTCCTGATTGTAAATAATGTAAATAATTCAATGTGATTATCTTGTGTGATGACTGTATTATGATGATAGTATATATGATAGTATATATCTGTATCATGAATCAATTTAAGTGGACCCCGACTTAAACAAGTTGAAAAACTTATTCGGGTGTTACCATTTAGTGGTCAATTGTACGGAATATGTACTTCACTATGCAACCTACTAATAAAAGTCTCAATCAATCAATCAATCATATATATATATATATATATATATATGTATATATATATATGTATATATATACACATGTATATATATATATATATATATATATATATATATATATATATATATATATATATATATATATATATATATATATATATATATATATGTATATACTGTATGTATATGTATATATATATATACACATGTATGTATATATATATATATATATATATATATGTAAAGTATATATATGTATGTGTATG
Source organism: Entelurus aequoreus (assembly GCF_033978785.1). Lineage (NCBI taxonomy): Eukaryota > Metazoa > Chordata > Actinopteri > Syngnathiformes > Syngnathidae > Entelurus > Entelurus aequoreus. The sequence goes on along the minus strand of NC_084742.1, from coordinate 639,520 downwards.
TATATAGGCATGTATGTATACATACATATGTATGTGTATATGTACAGTATGTATATGTATATATGTATGTACTATATATATGTCTATGTATGTATAGACACTGTATGTATGTATTTTTTTCTAAATCGATGCATAATTTAAAAAAATCTGGATGGATTGCGATTTGAATATGAATCGATTTGTTTTGCGCACCCCTAATATGATCTAATAAATTATTAATATTTGTAGTATAATAGTATAATATAGTGGCAGTATTAGTAGCAATAATCCTAGCAGTATGAGTCGTATAAAATACATTTCCATCGGATAAATCAGGGCAAAAAAAAAAAAAAAAAAGTGTATTTAACTAGCAGCTGGACAGGCGTTGTGATGCGTGATGTGATGTGATGTGATGTGATGTGATGTGATGTGATGTGATGTGATGCATTTCATTACGCAAAGTATCATGTCCTCTTGGACACGTGTCCATTAAACGTATTGATCACCGACGTGGCTACACAAATTATGACGGCTTCACTCCTTCCCCTGCAGACTTGTTGGACTCATTATCACGAAGGAGGGCCTGTGGTCCACCCCGTGGATGATTCTGTCAGATGCCTGGATGACTGGTGATCCTCGCCTTTTTGTCCTTTACTGGGCTGTGTGTGTGTGTGTGTGTGTGTGTGTGTGTGTGTGTGTGTGTGTGTGTGTGTGTGTGTGTGTGTGTGTGTGTGTGTGTGTGTGTGTGTGTGTGTGTGTGTGTGTGTGAAAGAGAGAGCAAAGGAGAGCCTATAGAGGATTGACAGCTCTGGCAGTCATTACACGCTGGATTGAATGCTAGATTAGTCCAAAGGTGGCTCAGGGTCAAGCGTCTGCCTGCTCCCCGTTGGCACTCCATGACTTTAATACCCGCTACTGTATTAGTCAATTACCTCAAAGGCTCGGCTGCCCTCTCGTTAGCTCCACACTGCACTTTTTCTTCTTTATCTTCACAGCCATCAACTCTTTTTTTTTTTTTTTGGTACCGTAGCTATAGTCTATCGCTACATCGGTGATGCTGGTTGCCATGGCGACGGCCATGCCTTGGATTCCGGCATCTTCTCTAAATGCGTAATTTGCATTGAAAGCTTTTCGTTAATCAATTCAAAATCCCCATTTTATGAGGGGGGGGGGGGGTTCTCTCCCCCAGACCGCCTCTCCAAAGTGTCCATCACGGCGTTTGTACTCCTCCCATTAGCTCGGATGTTAAATGGCTCCGGTGTGATTGTGTCATGGAGGGTCCCCTTTTCTCTCGGGTGACTGATGTGACCTTTTGGCGCACACCGCTGACAATTACTGCCACAGAGAACCTGAATTATTAGCTTTCTCTGGTGACGGTAGGTGGCCGGGAGTTCATGCTAAAACGCTGTAATTACTTAGCCAAATTGCCGTATTATACTGTACATATATATATATATATATATATATATATATATATATATATATTTTTTTTTTGCCTTTTATTTTTCTGCTCTGCGAGTGATATAAAGGTTTTTGAGTAATCTCGTCCATTATAAAAATGCCTAGGGTAACAGAACAAAAATTTCTATAGTAATTATTGTTATTAAATGTGTATTTGTCATCAATGTCAGTAGTAGACCTTAAAGTGGTCATATTATGGGTTTTTTCTCCATTACAACACTTCCTTGTGGTCTACATTACATGTAATGGTGGTTTTCTGGTCCAAATGTTGCACAGATTGTTTTACAAACCGTTTTTAGGCCGATTTCTGACCGTCTCTTCAGGATGTGCCTCCACTTCGACAGCGTCGTCGCCCCGTCTGCCGTGTTGTGGTGTTTAGCACTTCTTTATGGAGTCTAATGACGTATATGTTGGAATTATACGCTACTTTGTGTTTAAAATGGCAAACGCGGAGGATGCACGTGCATGTACGAGCCAGTCGGCCCCACAACAAGATAGAGAAAAAGGAGGCGCTTATTGACTTCGGCGTCGGAGTACAATGGTGGACTCGCGCCAGATTTCCGGGCGCATTTCTGCCACGTAAGGATAATCCGCTGGCAACACCAACTGGGGAAAATTATGGAAGTGTGAAGGAAGCAAGATTATTTTACAAATATCTCCGCCATGCCTCCATGGTTTGATTTCAAATTTTCAGGACTTATGCAGATCCCACATGTTAAAAAAATAATAAAATAAACAATAATAATAATATATACTGTATATAGTCGAGGTTACTGTTATCCGTTATACAGTGCTCAATACCAGGGTAGAATATACATTAGGTCAGACAAAACACAGAGGCTATTTCATCCCCACAAGCCTGTTTCACAATTTTCCCTGCTCTTCAGGAGATTTGTTAAATTGTTTTCATAACATCCCCCTGAAGAGCAGGGCAACCTGCAAAACAGGCTTGTAGGGATGAAATATCCTCTGTGTTGTTTCCTGACCTAACGTGTGTATGTATGTACGTATGTGTATATATATATATATATATATATAATATATATATATATATATATATATATATATATATATATATATATATATATATATATATATATATATATATATATATATATATATATATTTATTTTTATTTTATTTTTTTGCACCATGACTAGGAAGGTTGTTTGGGTAAGATAAATAAGTACAATTCCATGCAGACCATAATTAAAGGTATTTGACCTGAATTTCTCATGTTGTCCACTAGATGGCTGACACAACATCAAAATTGTCAGACTATTGAAATGAATGCAATCTCCTTGTGGGTAAAATTCCTTATTAAACTCATGACGTCTTGTGGTCCAAATGGAAGATGTCGGCAGGCCTAGTTTGGACACTACTGTCCTACATGGTTACATCAATTATTATTCCGACCCTTTTTTTCTTTGCAGACTTGCGTGCGGTCCTTTGGACTGAGAAAGTCTCTGCGTGTGAAATCAAATGACTTGGAAAAACCTTTCCATGTCCCCAAAAGCAGTGCAGTTCCTGTGTTTGAGTTTTCCAGTGTCAAACTCTCTCCCATCTCGTCCAAGGTAAGCCAAGTGCAATTATTTTCCTGCTTAGCCGCTTGTATCGCGGCCTGTCAGATCCCCCGGTTTGACTTCTGTATCGTTGCCTCGTCCGTGTCGTTAATTAAGCGCCCTTCAAGGGTGGGGGATGAGTGAGGGATGAGCGTGAGGTCTTCTCAGGTCACATGTTTTGCGGCGTGTGTGTGTGTGACGTGTGGAGGTTTCGATGGGGAAAAAGAAGAGCATCACCCCTCTTTTCCGCCCCTTTTTGCAAAACACAGCAAAGTAAACACTCATTAGGAGACACTTCATGCAAAGATCTTGCCCTGCTTTTATAAATGTTAGCTTGATGTTAAAGGTGTGCTAATTAGACGTGCACACGGGAGATGTGCTTTGAGTATATTTCATGCAGATTGGGATAAACCAACAGGAAACTAAAACTTTTTACAATTATCACTACTAAGCATGGTATTTATATATATATATATATTTACGATGTCCGATAATATCAGCCTGCTGATATTATTGGCCGATAGATGCGTTAAAATGTAATATTGGAAATTATCGGTATCGGGTTTTTTTATTAATCGGTATCGTTTTTTTTAGTTTTTTTAATTTTTTTATTTAATTAAATCAACATAAAAACACAAGATACACTTACAATTAGTGCACCAAGCCAAAAAACCTCCCTCCAACATTTACACTCATTCACACAAAAGGGTTGTTTCTTTCTGTTATTAATATTCTGCTTCCTACATTATATATCAATATATATCAATACAGTCTGCACGGGATACAGTCCGTAAGCACACATGATTGTGCATGCTGCTGCTCCACTAATAGTACTAACCTTTAACACTTCATTTGACTGATTTTCATTAATTACTTGTTTCTATGTAACTGTTTTTATATTGTTTTACTTTCTTTTTTATTCAAGAAAAATGTTTTTAATTTATTTATCTTATTTTATTAATTTTTTAAAAAGTACCTTATCTTCACCCTACCTGGTTGTCCAAAGGCATAATAATGTGTTAATTCCACGACTACATATATCGGTTGATATCGGTATCGGTTGATATTGGTATCGGTAATTAAAGAGTTGGACAATATCGGAATATCGGATATCGGCAAAAAGCCATTAGCGGACATCCCTAATATATATATATATATATATATATATATATATGTATATATATATATATATATATATATATATATATATATATATATATATATATATATATATATATGTATATATATGTATATATATATATATATATATATGTAT